>NW_027485036.1:0-66263 GCF_050908995.1 Andrena cerasifolii
CTAGTTTTACTCGTTTTACTCGTTTTACTAGTTTTACTAGTTTTACTCGTTTTACTAGTTTTACTCGTTTTACTCGTTTTACTTGTTTTACTCGTTTTACTCGTTTTACTCGTTTTACTCGTTTTACTCGTTTTACTCGTTTTAATCGTTTTACTCGTTTTATTCGTTTTACTCGTTTTACTAGTTTTACTCCATTTACTCGTTTTACTCGTTTTACTCGTTTTACTCGTTTTACTCGTTTTACTAGTTTTACTCGTTTTACTCGTGTTACTCGTATTACTCGTTTTACTCGTATTACTCGTTTTACTCGTTTTACTCGCTTTACTCGCTTTACTCGTTTTACTCGTTTTACTCGTTTTACTCGTTTTACTCGTTTTACTCGTTTTACTCGTTTTACTCGTTTTACTCGTTTTACTCGTTTTACTCGTTTTACTCGTTTTACTCGTTTTACTCGTTTTACTCGTTTTACTCGTTTTACTCGTTTTACTCGTTTTACTCGTTTTACTCGTTTTACTCGTTTTACTCGTTTTACTCGTTTACTCGTTTTACTCGTTTTACTCGTTTTACTCGTTTTACTCGTTTTACTCGTTTTACTCGTTTTACTCGTTTTACTCGTTTTACTCGTTTTACTCGTTTTACTCGTTTTACTCGTTTTACTCGTTTTACTCGTTTTACTCGTTTTACTCGTTTTACTCGATTTACTCGATTTACTCGATTTACTCGTTTTACTCGTTTTACTCGTTTTACTCGTTTTACTCGTTTTACTCGTTTTACTCGTTTTACTCGTTTTACTCGTTTTACTCGTTTTACTCGTTTTACTCGTTTTATTCGTTTTACTAGTTTTACTCGTTTTACCCGTTTTACTCGTTTTACCCGTTTTACTCGTTTTACCCGTTTTACTCGTTTTGCCCGTTTTACTCGTTTTACTCGTTTTACTCGTTTTACTAGTTTTGCTCGTTTTACTCGTTTTACTCGTTTTACTCGTTTTACTCGTTTTACTCGTTTTACTCGTTTTACTCGTTTTACTCGTTTTACTCGTTTTACTCGTTTTACTCGTTTTACTCGTTTTACTCGTTTTACTCGTTTTACTCGATTTACTCGTTTTACTCGTTTTACTCGTTTTACTCGTTTTACTCGTTTTACTCGTTTTACTCGTTTAACTAGTTTTACTCGTTTTACTCGTTTTACTCGTTTTACTCGTTTTACTCGTTTTACTCGTTTTACTCGTTTTACTCGTTTTACTAGTTTTGCTCGTTTTACTCGTTTTACTCGTTTTACTCGTTTTACTCGTTTTACTCGTTTTACTCGTTTTACTGGTTTTACTCGTTTTACTCGTATTACTCGTATTACTCGTTTTACTCGTTTTACTCGTTTTACTAGTTTTGCTCGTTTTACTCGTTTTGCTCGTTTTACTCGTTTTACTGGTTTTACTAGTTTTACTAGTTTTACTCGTTTTACTCGTTTTACTAGTTTTACTAGTTTTACTCGTTTTACTAGTTTTACTCGTTTTACTCGTTTTACTTGTTTTACTCGTTTTACTCGTTTTACTCGTTTTACTCGTTTTACTCGTTTTACTCGTTTTACTCGTTTTACTCGTTTTAATCGTTTTACTCGTTTTATTCGTTTTACTCGTTTTACTAGTTTTACTCCATTTACTCGTTTTACTCGTTTTACTCGTTTTACTCGTTTTACTCGTTTTACTAGTTTTACTCGTTTTACTCGTGTTACTCGTATTACTCGTTTTACTCGTATTACTCGTTTTACTCGTTTTACTCGCTTTACTCGCTTTACTCGTTTTACTCGTTTTACTCGTTTTACTCGTTTTACTCGTTTTACTCGTTTTACTCGTTTTACTCGTTTTACTCGTTTTACTCGTTTTACTCGTTTTACTCGTTTTACTCGTTTTACTCGTTTTACTCGTTTTACTCGTTTTACTCGTTTTACTCGTTTTACTCGTTTTACTCGTTTTACTCGTTGTACTCGTTTTACTCGTTTTACTCGTTTTACTCGTTTTACTCGTTTTACTCGTTTTACTCGTTTTACTCGTTTTACTCGTTTTACTCGTTTTACTCGTTTTACTCGTTTTACTCGTTTTACTCGTTTTACTCGTTTTACTCGTTTTACTCGTTTTACTCGATTTACTCGATTTACTCGATTTACTCGTTTTACTCGTTTTACTCGTTTTACTCGTTTTACTCGTTTTACTCGTTTTACTCGTTTTACTCGTTTTACTCGTTTTACTCGTTTTACTCGTTTTACTCGTTTTACTCGTTTTATTCGTTTTACTAGTTTTACTCGTTTTACCCGTTTTACTCGTTTTACCCGTTTTACTCGTTTTACCCGTTTTACTCGTTTTGCCCGTTTTACTCGTTTTACTCGTTTTACTCGTTTTACTAGTTTTGCTCGTTTTACTCGTTTTACTCGTTTTACTCGTTTTACTCGTTTTACTCGTTTTACTCGTTTTACTCGTTTTACTCGTTTTACTCGTTTTACTCGTTTTACTCGTTTTACTCGTTTTACTCGTTTTACTCGTTTTACTCGTTTTACTCGTTTTACTCGTTTTACTCGTTTTACTCGTTTTACTAGTTTTACTCGTTATACTCGTTTTACTAGTTTTACTCGTTTTACTCGTTTTACTAGTTTTGCTCGTTTTACTCGTTTTACTCGTTTTACTCGTTTTACTCGTTTTACTCGTTTTACTCGTTTTACTCGTTTTACTCGTTTTACTCGTTTTACTCGTTTTACTCGTTTTACTCGTTTTACTCGTTTTACTAGTTTTACTAGTTTTGCTCGTTTTACTCGTTTTACTCGTTTTACTAGTTTTGCTCGTTTTACTCGTTTTGCTCGTTTTACTCGTTTTACTGGTTTTACTAGTTTTACTAGTTGTACTAGTTGTACTCGTTTTACTCGTTTTACTCGTTTTACTCGTTTTACTCGTTTTACTCGTTTTACTCGTTTTACTCGTTTTACTCGTTTTACTCGTTTTACTCGTTTTACTCGTTTTACTCGTTTTACTCGTTTTACTCGTTTTACTCGTTTTACTCGTTTTACTCGTTTTACTCGTTTTACTCGTTTTACTCGATTTACTCGTTTTGCCCGTTTTACTCGTTTTACTCGTTTTACTCGTTTTACTCGTTTTACTAGTTTTGCTCGTTTTACTCGTTTTACTCGTTTTACTCGTTTTACTCGTTTTACTCGTTTTACTCGTTTTACTCGTTTTACTGGTTTTACTCGTTTTACTCGTATTACTCGTATTACTCGTTTTACTCGTTTTGCTCGTTTTGCTCGTTTTGCTCGTTTTACTCGTTTTACTCGT
Source organism: Andrena cerasifolii (assembly GCF_050908995.1). Lineage (NCBI taxonomy): Eukaryota > Metazoa > Arthropoda > Insecta > Hymenoptera > Andrenidae > Andrena > Andrena cerasifolii. The sequence continues at coordinate 3,317 of NW_027485036.1, forward strand.
TTTACTCGTTTTACTCGATTTACTCGTTTTACTCGTTTTACTCGTTTTACTGGTTTTACCCGTTTTACTCGTTTTACTCGTTTTACTCGTTTTACTCGTTTTACTCGTTTTACTCGTTTTACTCGTTTTACTCGTTTTACTCGTTTTACTCGATTTACTCGTTTTACTCGTTTTACTCGTTTTACTCGTTTTACTCGTTTTACTCGTTTTACTCGCTTTACTCGCTTTACTCGCTTTACTCGCTTTACTCGTTTTACTCGTTTTACTCGTTTTACTCGTTTTACTCGTTTTACTCGTTTAACTAGTTTTACTCGTTTTACTCGTTTTACTCGCTTTACTCGTTTTACTCGTTTTACTCGTTTTACTCGTTTTACTCGTTTTACTCGTTTTACTAGTTTTACTAGTTTTGCTCGTTTTACTCGTTTTACTCGTTTTACTCGTTTTACTCGTTTTACTCGTTTTACTCGTTTTACTCGTTTTACTCGTTTTACTCGTTTTACTCGTTTTACTCGTTTTACTCGTTTTACTCGTTTTACTCGTTTTACTCGTTTTACTCGTTTTACTAGTTTTACTAGTTTTGCTCGTTTTACTCGTTTTACTCGTTTTACTAGTTTTGCTCGTTTTACTCGTTTTGCTCGTTTTACTCGTTTTACTGGTTTTACTAGTTTTACTAGTTGTACTAGTTGTACTCGTTTTACTCGTTTTACTCGTTTTACTCGTTTTACTCGTTTTACTCGTTTTACTCGTTTTACTCGTTTTACTCGTTTTACTCGTTTTACTCGTTTTACTCGTTTTACTCGTTTTACTCGTTTTACTCGTTTTACTCGTTTTACTCGTTTTACTCGTTTTACTCGTTTTACTCGTTTTACTCGTTTTACTCGTTTTACTCGTTTTACTCGTTTTACTCGTTTTACTCGATTTACTCGTTTTGCCCGTTTTACTCGTTTTACTCGTTTTACTCGTTTTACTCGTTTTACTAGTTTTGCTCGTTTTACTCGTTTTACTCGTTTTACTCGTTTTACTCGTTTTACTCGTTTTACTCGTTTTACTCGTTTTACTGGTTTTACTCGTTTTACTCGTATTACTCGTATTACTCGTTTTACTCGTTTTGCTCGTTTTGCTCGTTTTGCTCGTTTTACTCGTTTTACTCGTTTTACTCGTTTCACTCGATTTACTCGTTTTACTCGTTTTACTCGTTTTACTCGTTTTACCCGTTTTACTCGTTTTACTCGTTTTACTCGTTTTACTCGTTTTACTCGTTTTACTCGTTTTACTCGTTTTACTCGTTTTACTCGTTTTACTCGATTTACTCGTTTTACTCGTTTTACTCGTTTTACTCGTTTTACTCGTTTTACTCGTTTTACTCGCTTTACTCGCTTTACTCGCTTTACTCGCTTTACTCGTTTTACTCGTTTTACTCGTTTTACTCGTTTTACTCGTTTTACTCGTTTAACTAGTTTTACTCGTTTTACTCGTTTTACTCGCTTTACTCGTTTTACTCGTTTTACTCGTTTTACTCGTTTTACTCGTTTTACTCGTTTTACTCGCTTTACTCGTTTTACTCGCTTTACTCGCTTTACTCGTTTTACTCGTTTTACTCGTTTTACTCGTTTTACTCGATTTACTCGTTTTACTCGTTTTACTCGTTTTACTCGTTTTACTCGTTTTACTCGTTTAACTAGTTTTACTCGTTTTACTCGTTTTACTCGTTTTACTCGTTTTACTCGTTTTACTCGTTTTACTAGTTTTGCTCGTTTTACTCGTTTTACTCGTTTTACTCGTTTTACTCGTTTTACTCGTTTTACTCGTTTTACTCGTTTTACTAGTTTTACTAGTTTTGCTCGTTTTACTCGTTTTACTCGTTTTACTCGTTTTACTAGTTTTGCTCGTTTTACTCGTTTTGCTCGTTTTACCCGTTTTACTCGTTTTGCCCGTTTTACTCGTTTTACTCGTTTTATTCGTTTTACTCGTTTTACTCGTTTTACTCGTTTTACTAGTTTTGCTCGTTTTACTCGTTTTACTCGTTTTACTCGTTTTACTCGTTTTACTCGTTTTACTCGTTTTACTGGTTTTACTCGTTTTACTCGTATTACTCGCTTTACTCGCTTTACTCGTTTTACTCGTTTTACTCGTTTTACTCGTTTTACTCGTTTTACTCGTTTTACTCGTTTTACTCGTTTTACTCGTTTTACTCGTTTTACTCGTTTTACTCGTTTTACTCGTTTTACTCGTTTTACTCGTTTTACTCGTTTTACTCGTTTTACTCGTTTTACTCGTTTTACTCGTTTTACTCGTTTTACTCGTTTTACTCGTTTTACTCGTTTTACTCGTTTTACTCGTTTTACTCGTTTTACTCGTTTTACTCGTTTTACTCGTTTTACTCGTTTTACTCGTTTTACTCGTTTTACTCGTTGTACTCGTTTTACTCGTTTTACTCGTTTTACTCGTTTTACTCGTTTTACTCGTTTTACTCGTTTTACTCGTTTTACTCGTTTTACTCGTTTTACTCGTTTTACTCGTTTTACTCGTTTTACTCGTTTTACTCGTTTTACTCGTATTACTCGTTTTACTCGTTTTACTCGTTTTACTAGTTTTGCTCGTTTTACTCGTTTTGCTCGTTTTACTCGTTTTACTGGTTTTACTAGTTTTACTAGTTTTACTCGTTTTACTCGTTTTACTAGTTTTACTAGTTTTACTCGTTTTACTAGTTTTACTCGTTTTACTCGTTTTACTCGTTTTACTCGTTTTACTCGTTTTACTCGTTTTACTCGTTTTACTCGTTTTACTCGTTTTACTCGTTTTAATCGTTTTACTCGTTTTATTCGTTTTACTCGTTTTACTAGTTTTACTCCATTTACTCGTTTTACTCGTTTTACTCGTTTTACTCGTTTTACTAGTTTTACTCGTTTTACTCGTGTTACTCGTATTACTCGTTTTACTCGTATTACTCGTTTTACTCGTATTACTCGTTTTACTCGTTTTACTCGCTTTACTCGCTTTACTCGTTTTACTCGTTTTACTCGTTTTACTCGTTTTACTCGTTTTACTCGTTTTACTCGTTTTACTCGTTTTACTCGTTTTACTCGTTTTACTCGTTTTACTCGTTTTACTCGTTTTACTCGTTTTACTCGTTTTACTCGTTTTACTCGTTTTACTCGTTTTACTCGTTTTACTCGTTGTACTCGTTTTACTCGTTTTACTCGTTTTACTCGTTTTACTCGTTTTACTCGTTTTACTCGTTTTACTCGTTTTACTCGTTTTACTCGTTTTACTCGTTTTACTCGTTTTACTCGTTTTACTCGTTTTACTCGTTTTACTCGTTTTACTCGTTTTACTCGTTTTACTCGTTTTACTCGTTTTACTCGTTTTACTCGATTTACTCGATTTACTCGATTTACTCGTTTTACTCGTTTTACTCGCTTTACTCGCTTTACTCGTTTTACTCGTTTTACTCGTTTTACTCGTTTTACTCGTTTTACTCGTTTTACTCGTTTTACTCGATTTACTCGTTTTACTCGTTTTACTCGTTTTACTCGTTTAACTAGTTTTACTCGTTTTACTCGTTTTATTCGTTTTACTCGTTTTACTCGTTTTACTCGTTTTACTCGTTTTACTCGTTTTACTCGTTTTACTCGTTTTACTCGTTTTACTCGTTTTACTCGTTTTACTCGTTTTACTCGATTTACTCGTTTTGCCCGTTTTACTCGTTTTACTCGTTTTACTCGTTTTACTCGTTTTACTAGTTTTGCTCGTTTTACTCGTTTTACTCGTTTTACTCGTTTTACTCGTTTCACTCGTTTCACTCGTTTTACTCGTTTTGCTCGTTTTGCTCGTTTTGCTCGTTTTGCTCGTTTTGCTCGTTTTGCTCGTTTTACTCGTTTTACTCGTTTTACTCGTTTTACTCGTTTTACTCGTTTTACTCGTTTCACTCGTTTCACTCGTTTTACTCGTTTCACTCGTTTCACTCGTTTCACTCGTTTTACTCGTTTCACTCGTTTTACTCGTTTCACTCGTTTTACTCGTTTTACTCGTTTTACTAGTTTTACTCGTTTTACTCGTTTTACTCGTATTACTCGTTTTACTCGTATTACTCGTTTTACTCGTTTTACTCGTTTTACTCGTTTTACTCGTTTTACTCGTTTTACTCGTTTTACTCGTTTTACTCGTTTTACTCGTTTTACTCGTTTTACTCGTTTTACTCGTTTTACTCGTTTTACTCGTTTTACTCGTTTTACTCGTTTTACTCGTTTTACTCGTTTTACTCGTTTTACTCGTTTTACTCGTTTTACTCGTTTTACTCGTTTTACTCGTTTTACTCGTTTTACTCGTTTTACTCGTTTTACTCGTTTTACTCGTTTTACTCGTTTTACTCGTTTTACTCGTTTTACTCGTTTTACTCGTTTTACTCGTTTTACTGGTTTTACTCGTTTTACTCGTATTACTCGCTTTACTCGCTTTACTCGTTTTACTCGTTTTACTCGTTTTACTCGTTTTACTCGTTTTACTCGATTTACTCGTTTTACTCGTTTTACTCGTTTTACTCGTTTTACTCGTTTTACTCGTTTAACTAGTTTTACTCGTTTTACTCGTTTTACTCGTTTTACTCGTTTTACTCGTTTTACTCGTTTTACTCGTTTTACTAGCTTTGCTCGTTTTACTCGTTTTACTCGTTTTACTCGTTTTACTCGTTTTACTCGTATTACTCGCTTTACTCGCTTTACTCGTTTTACTCGTTTTACTCGTTTTACTCGTTTTACTAGTTTTGCTCGTTTTACTCGTTTTGCTCGTTTTACTCGTTTTACTGGTTTTACTAGTTTTACTAGTTTTACTCGTTTTACTCGTTTTACTAGTTTTACTAGTTTTACTCGTTTTACTAGTTTTACTCGTTTTACTCGTTTTACTCGTTTTACTCGTTTTACTCGTTTTACTCGTTTTACTCGTTTTACTCGTTTTAATCGTTTTACTCGTTTTATTCGTTTTACTCGTTTTACTAGTTTTACTCCATTTACTCGTTTTACTCGTTTTACTCGTTTTACTCGTTTTACTCGTTTTACTCGTTTTACTCGTTTTACTCGTTTTACTCGTTTTACTCGATTTACTCGTTTTACTCGTTTCACTCGTTTCACTCGTTTCACTCGTTTTACTCGTTTCACTCGTTTCACTCGTGTTACTCGTTTTACTCGTTTTACTCGTTTTACTCGTTTTACTCGTTTTACTAGTTTTACTCGTTTTACTCGTTTTACTCGTTTTACTCGTTTTACTCGTTGTACTCGTTTTACTCGTTTTACTCGTTTTACTCGTTTTACTCGTTTTACTCGTTTTACTCGTTTTACTCGTTTTACTCGTTTTACTCGTTTTACTCGTTTTACTCGTTTTACTCGTTTTACTCGTTTTACTCGTTTTACTCGTTTTACTCGTTTTACTCGTTTTACTCGTTTTACTCGATTTACTCGATTTACTCGATTTACTCGTTTTACTCGTTTTACTCGCTTTACTCGCTTTACTCGTTTTACTCGTTTTACTCGTTTTACTCGTTTTACTCGTTTTACTCGTTTTACTCGTTTTACTCGATTTACTCGTTTTACTCGTTTTACTCGTTTTACTCGTTTAACTAGTTTTACTCGTTTTACTCGTTTTATTCGTTTTACTCGTTTTACTCGTTTTACTCGTTTTACTCGTTTTACTCGTTTTACTCGTTTTACTCGTTTTACTCGTTTTACTCGTTTTACTCGTTTTACTCGATTTACTCGTTTTGCCCGTTTTACTCGTTTTACTCGTTTTACTCGTTTTACTCGTTTTACTCGTTTTACTAGTTTTGCTCGTTTTACTCGTTTTACTCGTTTTACTCGTTTTACTCGTTTCACTCGTTTCACTCGTTTTACTCGTTTTGCTCGTTTTGCTCGTTTTGCTCGTTTTGCTCGTTTTGCTCGTTTTGCTCGTTTTACTCGTTTTACTCGTTTTACTCGTTTTACTCGTTTTACTCGTTTTACTCGTTTCACTCGTTTCACTCGTTTTACTCGTTTCACTCGTTTTACTCGTTTCACTCGTTTTACTCGTTTTACTCGTTTTACTAGTTTTACTCGTTTTACTCGTTTTACTCGTATTACTCGTTTTACTCGTATTACTCGTTTTACTCGTTTTACTCGTTTTACTCGTTTTACTCGTTTTACTCGTTTTACTCGTTTTACTCGTTTTACTCGTTTTACTCGTTTTACTCGTTTTACTCGTTTTACTCGTTTTACTCGTTTTACTCGATTTACTCGTTTTACTCGTTTTACTCGTTTTACTCGTTTTACTCGTTTTACTCGTTTTACTCGTTTTACTCGTTTTACTCGTTTTACTCGTTTTACTCGTTTTACTCGTTTTACTCGTTTTACTCGTTTTACTCGTTTTACTCGTTTTACTCGTTTTACTCGTTTTACTCGTTTTACTCGTTTTACTCGTTTTACTGGTTTTACTCGTTTTACTCGTATTACTCGCTTTACTCGCTTTACTCGTTTTACTCGTTTTACTCGTTTTACTCGTTTTACTCGTTTTACTCGATTTACTCGTTTTACTCGTTTTACTCGTTTTACTCGTTTTACTCGTTTTACTCGTTTAACTAGTTTTACTCGTTTTACTCGTTTTACTCGTTTTACTCGTTTTACTCGTTTTACTCGTTTTACTCGTTTTACTAGCTTTGCTCGTTTTACTCGTTTTACTCGTTTTACTCGTTTTACTCGTTTTACTCGTATTACTCGCTTTACTCGCTTTACTCGTTTTACTCGTTTTACTCGTTTTACTCGTTTTACTAGTTTTGCTCGTTTTACTCGTTTTGCTCGTTTTACTCGTTTTACTGGTTTTACTAGTTTTACTAGTTTTACTCGTTTTACTCGTTTTACTAGTTTTACTAGTTTTACTCGTTTTACTAGTTTTACTCGTTTTACTCGTTTTACTCGTTTTACTCGTTTTACTCGTTTTACTCGTTTTACTCGTTTTACTCGTTTTAATCGTTTTACTCGTTTTATTCGTTTTACTCGTTTTACTAGTTTTACTCCATTTACTCGTTTTACTCGTTTTACTCGTTTTACTCGTTTTACTCGTTTTACTCGTTTTACTCGTTTTACTCGTTTTACTCGTTTTACTCGATTTACTCGTTTTACTCGTTTCACTCGTTTCACTCGTTTCACTCGTTTTACTCGTTTCACTCGTTTCACTCGTGTTACTCGTTTTACTCGTTTTACTCGTTTTACTCGTTTTACTCGTTTTACTAGTTTTACTCGTTTTACTCGTGTTACTCGTATTACTCGTTTTACTCGTATTACTCGTTTTACTCGTTTTACTCGCTTTACTCGCTTTACTCGTTTTACTCGTTTTACTCGTTTTACTCGTTTTACTCGTTTTACTCGTTTTACTCGTTTTACTCGTTTTACTCGTTTTACTCGTTTTACTCGTTTTACTCGTTTTACTCGTTTTACTCGTTTTACTCGTTTTACTCGTTTTACTCGTTTTACTCGTTTTACTCGTTTTACTCGTTTTACTCGTTGTACTCGTTTTACTCGTTTTACTCGTTTTACTCGTTTTACTCGTTTTACTCGTTTTACTCGTTTTACTCGTTTTACTCGTTTTACTCGTTTTACTCGTTTTACTCGTTTTACTCGTTTTACTCGTTTTACTCGTTTTACTCGTTTTACTCGTTTTACTCGTTTTACTCGTTTTACTCGTTTTACTCGATTTACTCGATTTACACGATTTACTCGTTTTACTCGTTTTACTCGTTTTACTCGTTTTACTCGTTTTACTCGTTTTACTCGTTTTACTCGTTTTACTCGTTTTACTCGTTTTACTCGTTTTACTCGATTTACTCGTTTTGCCCGTTTTACTCGTTTTACTCGTTTTACTCGTTTTACTCGTTTTACTAGTTTTGCTCGTTTTACTCGTTTTACTCGTTTTACTCGTTTTACTCGTTTTACTCGTTTTACTCGTTTTACTCGTTTTACTGGTTTTACTCGTTTTACTCGTTTTACTAGTTTTGCTCGTTTTACTCGTTTTACACGTTTTACTGGTTTTACTAGTTTTACTAGTTTTACTAGTTTTACTCGTTTTACTCGTTTTACTAGTTTTACTAGTTTTACTCGTTTTACTCGTTTTATTCGTTTTACTCGTTTTATTCGTTTTACTCGTTTTACTCGTTTTACTCGTTTTACTCGTTTTACTCGTTTTACTCGTTTTACTCGTTTTACTCGTTTTACTCGTTTTACTCGTTTTACTCGTTTTACTCGTTTTACTCGTTTTACTCGTTTTACTCGTTTTACTCGTTTTACTCGTTTTACTCGTTTTACTCGTTTTACTCGTTTTACTCGTTTTACTCGTTTTACTCGTTTTACTCGTTTTACTCGTTTTACTCGATTTACTCGTTTTACTCGTTTTACTCGCTTTACTCGCTTTACTCGCTTTACTCGTTTTACTCGTTTTACTCGTTTTACTCGTTTTACTCGTTTTACTCGATTTACTCGTTTTACTCGTTTTACTCGTTTTACTCGTTTAACTAGTTTTACTCGTTTTACTCGTTTTACTCGTTTTACTCGTTTTACTCGTTTTACTCGTTTTACTCGTTTTACTCGTTTTACTCGTTTTACTCGTTTTACTCGTTTTACTCGTTTTACTCGTTTTACTCGTTTTACTCGTTTTACTCGTTTTACTCGTTTTACTAGTTTTACTCGTTTTACTAGTTTTACTAGTTTTGCTCGTTTTACTCGTTTTACTCGTTTTACTCGTTTTACTCGTTTTACGAGTTTTGCTCGTTTTACTCGTTTTGCTCGTTTTACTCGTTTTACTGGTTTTACTAGTTTTACTCGTTTTACTCGTTTTACTCGTTTAACTAGTTTTACTCGTTTTACTCGTTTTACTCGTTTTACTCGTTTTACTCGTTTTACTCGTTTTACTCGTTTTACTCGTTTTACTAGTTTTGCTCGTTTTACTCGTTTTACTCGTTTTACTCGTTTTACTCGTTTTACTCGTTTTACTCGTTTTACTCGTTTTACTAGTTTTACTCGTTTTACTCGTGTTACTCGTATTACTCGTTTTACTCGTATTACTCGTTTTACTCGTTTTACTCGCTTTACTCGCTTTACTCGTTTTACTCGTTTTACTCGTTTTACTCGTTTTACTCGTTTTACTCGTTTTACTCGTTTTACTCGTTTTACTCGTTTTACTCGTTTTACTCGTTTTACTCGTTTTACTCGTTTTACTCGTTTTACTCGTTTTACTCGTTTTACTCGTTTTACTCGTTTTACTCGTTTTACTCGTTTTACTCGTTTTACTCGTTGTACTCGTTTTACTCGTTTTACTCGTTTTACTCGTTTTACTCGTTTTACTCGTTTTACTCGTTTTACTCGTTTTACTCGTTTTACTCGTTTTACTCGTTTTACTCGTTTTACTCGTTTTACTCGTTTTACTCGTTTTACTCGTTTTACTCGTTTTACTCGTTTTACTCGTTTTACTCGTTTTACTCGATTTACTCGATTTACTCGATTTACTCGATTTACTCGTTTTACTCGTTTTACTCGCTTTACTCGCTTTACTCGTTTTACTCGTTTTACTCGTTTTACTCGTTTTACTCGTTTTACTCGTTTTACTCGTTTTACTCGTTTTACTCGATTTACTCGTTTTACTCGTTTTACTCGTTTTACTCGTTTAACTAGTTTTACTCGTTTTACTCGTTTTACTCGTTTTACTCGTTTTACTCGTTTTACTCGTTTTACTCGTTTTACTCGTTTTACTCGTTTTACTCGTTTTACTCGTTTTACTCGTTTTACTCGTTTTACTCGTTTTACTCGTTTTACTCGATTTACTCGTTTTGCCCGTTTTACTCGTTTTACTCGTTTTACTCGTTTTACTCGTTTTACTAGTTTTGCTCGTTTTACTCGTTTTACTCGTTTTACTCGTTTTACTCGTTTTACTCGTTTTACTCGTTTTACTCGTTTTACTCGTTTTACTCGTTTTACTGGTTTTACTCGTTTTACTCGTATTACTCGTATTACTCGTTTTACTCGTTTTGCTCGTTTTGCTCGTTTTGCTCGTTTTACTCGTTTTACTCGTTTTACTCGTTTTACTCGTTTTACTCGTTTTACTCGTTTTACTCGTTTTACTCGTTTTGCTCGTTTTGCTCGTTTTGCTCGTTTTGCTCGTTTTGCTCGTTTTGCTCGTTTTACTCGTTTTACTCGTTTTACCCGTTTTACTCGTTTTACTCGTTTTACTCGTTTTACTCGTTTCACTCGTTTCACTCGTTTTACTCGTTTCACTCGTTTTACTCGTTTCACTCGTTTTACTCGTTTTACTCGTTTTACTCGTTTTACTCGTTTTACTCGTTTTACTAGTTTTACTCGTTTTACTCGTTTTACTCGTATTACTCGTTTTACTCGTATTACTCGTTTTACTCGTTTTACTCGCTTTACTCGCTTTACTCGTTTTACTCGTTTTACTCGTTTTACTCGTTTTACTCGTTTTACTCGTTTTACTCGTTTTACTCGTTTTACTCGTTTTACTCGTTTTACTCGTTTTACTCGTTTTACTCGTTTTACTCGTTTTACTCGTTTTACTCGTTTTACTCGCTTTACTCGCTTTACTCGTTTTACTCGTTTTACTCGGTTTACTCGTTTTACTCGTTTTACTCGTTTTACTCGTTTTACTCGTTTTACTCGTTTTACTCGATTTACTCGTTTTACTCGTTTTACTCGTTTTACTCGTTTTACTCGTTTTACTCGTTTAACTAGTTTTACTCGTTTTACTCGTTTTACTCGTTTTACTCGTTTTACTCGTTTTACTCGTTTTACTCGTTTTACTAGTTTTGCTCGTTTTACTCCTTTTACTCGTTTTACTCGTTTTACTCGTTTTACTCGTTTTACTCGTTTTACTCGTTTTACTCGTTTTACTCGTTTTACTCGTTTTACTAGTTTTACTAGTTTTGCTCGTTTTACTCGTTTTACTCGTTTTACTCGTTTTACTAGTTTTGCTCGTTTTACTCGTTTTGCTCGTTTTACTCGTTTTACTGGTTTTACTAGTTTTACTAGTTTTACTCGTTTTACTCGTTTTACTCGTTTTACTAGTTTTACTCGTTTTACTCGTTTTACTCGTTTTACTCGTTTTACCCGTTTTACTCGTTTTACCCGTTTTACTCGTTTTGCCCGTTTTACTCGTTTTACTCGTTTTACTCGTTTTACTCGTTTTACTCGTTTTACCCGTTTTACTCGTTTTGCCCGTTTTACTCGTTTTACTCGTTTTATTCGTTTTACTCGTTTTACTCGTTTTACTCGTTTTACTAGTTTTGCTCGTTTTACTCGTTTTACTCGTTTTACTCGTTTTACTCGTTTTACTCGTTTTACTCGTTTTACTGGTTTTACTCGTTTTACTCGTATTACTCGCTTTACTCGCTTTACTCGTTTTACTCGTTTTACTCGTTTTACTCGTTTTACTCGTTTTACTCGATTTACTCGTTTTACTCGTTTTACTCGTTTTACTCGTTTTACTCGTTTTACTCGTTTTACTCGTTTAACTAGTTTTACTCGTTTTACTCGTTTTACTCGTTTTACTCGTTTTACTCGTTTTACTCGTTTTACTCGTTTTACTAGTTTTGCTCGTTTTACTCGTTTTACTCGTTTTACTCGTTTTACTCGTTTTACTCGTTTTACTCGTTTTACTCGTTTTACTGGTTTTACTCGTTTTACTCGTATTACTCGTATTACTCGTTTTACTCGTTTTACTCGTTTTACTAGTTTTGCTCGTTTTACTCGTTTTGCTCGTTTTACTCGTTTTACTGGTTTTACTAGTTTTACTAGTTTTACTCGTTTTACTCGTTTTACTAGTTTTACTAGTTTTACTCGTTTTACTAGTTTTACTCGTTTTACTCGTTTTACTCGTTTTACTCGTTTTACTCGTTTTACTCGTTTTACTCGTTTTACTCGTTTTACTCGTTTTACTCGTTTTACTCGTTTTACTCGTTTTAATCGTTTTACTCGTTTTATTCGTTTTACTCGTTTTACTAGTTTTACTCCATTTACTCGTTTTACTCGTTTTACTCGTTTTACTCGTTTTACTCGTTTTACTCGTTTTACTCGTTTTACTCGTTTTACTCGTTTTACTCGTTTTACTCGATTTACTCGTTTTACTCGTTTCACTCGTTTCACTCGTTTTACTCGTTTTACTCGTTTCACTCGTTTCACTCGTGTTACTCGTTTTACTCGTTTTACTCGTTTTACTCGTTTTACTCGTTTTACTAGTTTTACTCGTTTTACTCGTGTTACTCGTATTACTCGTTTTACTCGTATTACTCGTTTTACTCGTTTTACTCGCTTTACTCGCTTTACTCGTTTTACTCGTTTTACTCGTTTTACTCGTTTTACTCGTTTTACTCGTTTTACTCGTTTTACTCGTTTTACTCGTTTTACTCGTTTTACTCGTTTTACTCGTTTTACTCGTTTTACTCGTTTTACTCGTTTTACTCGTTTTACTCGTTTTACTCGTTGTACTCGTTTTACTCGTTTTACTCGTTTTACTCGTTTTACTCGTTTTACTCGTTTTACTCGTTTTACTCGTTTTACTCGTTTTACTCGTTTTACTCGTTTTACTCGTTTTACTCGTTTTACTCGTTTTACTCGTTTTACTCGTTTTACTCGTTTTACTCGATTTACTCGATTTACTCGATTTACTCGTTTTACTCGTTTTACTCGCTTTACTCGCTTTACTCGTTTTACTCGTTTTACTCGTTTTACTCGTTTTACTCGTTTTACTCGTTTTACTCGATTTACTCGTTTTACTCGTTTTACTCGTTTTACTCGTTTAACTAGTTTTACTCGTTTTACTCGTTTTATTCGTTTTACTCGTTTTACTCGTTTTACTCGTTTTACTCGTTTTACTCGTTTTACTCGTTTTACTCGTTTTACTCGTTTTACTCGTTTTACTCGTTTTACTCGTTTTACTCGATTTACTCGTTTTGCCCGTTTTACTCGTTTTACTCGTTTTACTCGTTTTACTCGTTTTACTAGTTTTGCTCGTTTTACTCGTTTTACTCGTTTTACTCGTTTTACTCGTTTCACTCGTTTCACTCGTTTTACTCGTTTTGCTCGTTTTGCTCGTTTTGCTCGTTTTGCTCGTTTTGCTCGTTTTGCTCGTTTTACTCGTTTTACTCGTTTTACTCGTTTTACTCGTTTTACTCGTTTCACTCGTTTCACTCGTTTTACTCGTTTCACTCGTTTTACTCGTTTTACTCGTTTTACTCGTTTTACTCGTTTTACTAGTTTTACTCGTTTTACTCGTTTTACTCGTATTACTCGTTTTACTCGTTTTACTCGTTTTACTCGTTTTACTCGTTTTGCTCGTTTTGCTCGTTTTGCTCGTTTTGCTCGTTTTGCTCGTTTTGCTCGTTTTGCTCGTTTTGCTCGTTTTACTCGTTTTACTCGTTTTACTCGTTTTACTCGTTTTACTCGTTTCACTCGTTTCACTCGTTTCACTCGTTTTACTCGTTTCACTCGTTTTACTCGTTTCACTCGTTTTACTCGTTTCACTCGTTTTACTCGTTTCACTCGTTTTACTAGTTTTACTCGTTTTACTCGTTTTACTCGTATTACTCGTTTTACTCGTATTACTCGTTTTACTCGTTTTACTCGTTTTACTCGTTTTACTCGTTTTACTCGTTTTACTCGTTTTACTCGTTTTACTCGTTTTACTCGTTTTACTCGTTTTACTCGTTTTACTCGTTTTACTCGTTTTACTCGTTTTACTCGTTTTACTCGTTTTACTCGTTTTACTCGTTTTACTCGTTTTACTGGTTTTACTCGTTTTACTCGTATTACTCGCTTTACTCGCTTTACTCGTTTTACTCGTTTTACTCGTTTTACTCGTTTTACTCGTTTTACTCGATTTACTCGTTTTACTCGTTTTACTCGTTTTACTCGTTTTACTCGTTTTACTCGTTTAACTAGTTTTACTCGTTTTACTCGTTTTACTCGTTTTACTCGTTTTACTCGTTTTACTCGTTTTACTCGTTTTACTCGTTTTACTCGTTTTACTCGTTTTACTCGATTTACTCGATTTACTCGTTTTACTCGTTTTACTAGTTTTGCTCGTTTTACTCGTTTTACTCGTTTTACTCGTTTTACTCGTTTTACTCGTTTTACTGGTTTTACTCGTTTTACTCGTATTACTCGTATTACTCGTTTTACTCGTTTTACTCGTTTACTAGTTTTGCTCGTTTTACTCGTTTTGCTCGTTTTACTCGTTTTACTGGTTTTACTAGTTTTACTAGTTTTACTCGTTTTACTCGTTTTACTAGTTTTACTAGTTTTACTCGTTTTACTAGTTTTACTCGTTTTACTCGTTTTACTCGTTTTACTCGTTTTACTCGTTTTACTCGTTTTACTCGTTTTACTCGTTTTACTCGTTTTAATCGTTTTACTCGTTTTATTCGTTTTACTCGTTTTACTAGTTTTACTCCATTTACTCGTTTTACTCGTTTTACTCGTTTTACTCGTTTTACTCGTTTTACTCGTTTTACTCGTTTTACTCGTTTTACTCGTTTTACTCGATTTACTCGTTTTACTCGTTTCACTCGTTTCACTCGTTTCACTCGTTTTACTCGTTTCACTCGTTTCACTCGTGTTACTCGTTTTACTCGTTTTACTCGTTTTACTCGTTTTACTCGTTTTACTAGTTTTACTCGTTTTACTCGTGTTACTCGTATTACTCGTTTTACTCGTATTACTCGTTTTACTCGTTTTACTCGCTTTACTCGTTTTACTCGTTTTACTCGTTTTACTCGTTTTACTCGTTTTACTCGTTTTACTCGTTTTACTCGTTTTACTCGTTTTACTCGTTTTACTCGTTTTACTCGTTTTACTCGTTTTACTCGTTTTACTCGTTTTACTCGTTTTACTCGTTTTACTCGTTTTACTCGTTTTACTCGTTTTACTCGTTTTACTCGTTTAACTAGTTTTACTCGTTTTACTCGTTTTACTCGTTTTACTCGTTTTACTCGTTTTACTCGTTTTACTCGTTTTACTCGTTTTACTCGTTTTACTCGTTTTACTCGTTTTACTCGTTTTACTCGTTTTACTCGTTTTACTCGTTTTACTCGTTTTACTCGTTTTACTCGTTTTACTCGTTTTACTCGTTTTACTCGTTTTACTCGTTTTACTCGATTTACTCGATTTACTCGATTTACTCGTTTTACTCGTTTTACTCGCTTTACTCGCTTTACTCGTTTTACTCGTTTTACTCGTTTTACTCGTTTTACTCGTTTTACTCGTTTTACTCGTTTTACTCGATTTACTCGTTTTACTCGTTTTACTCGTTTTACTCGTTTAACTAGTTTTACTCGTTTTACTCGTTTTATTCGTTTTACTCGTTTTACTCGATTTACTCGTTTTACTCGTTTTACTCGTTTTACTCGTTTTACTCGTTTTACTCGTTTTACTCGTTTTACTCGTTTTACTCGTTTTACTCGATTTACTCGTTTTGCCCGTTTTACTCGTTTTACTCGTTTTACTCGTTTTACTCGTTTTACTAGTTTTGCTCGTTTTACTCGTTTTACTCGTTTTACTCGTTTTACTCGTTTTACTCGTTTTACTCGTTTTACTCGTTTTACTGGTTTTACTCGTTTTACTCGTTTTAGTAGTTTTGCTCGTTTTACTCGTTTTACACGTTTTACTGGTTTTACTAGTTTTACTAGTTTGACTAGTTTTACTCGTTTTACTCGTTTTACTAGTTTTACTAGTTTTACTCGTTTTACTCGTTTTATTCGTTTTACTCGTTTTATTCGTTTTACTCGTTTTACTCGTTTTACTCGTTTTACTCGTTTTACTCGTTTTACTCGTTTTACTCGTTTTACTCGTTTTACTCGTTTTACTCGTTTTACTCGTTTTACTCGTTTTACTCGTTTTACTCGTTTTACTCGTTTTACTCGTTTTACTCGTTTTACTCGTTTTACTCGTTTTACTCGTTTTACTCGTTTTACTCGATTTACTCGTTTTGCCCGTTTTACTCGTTTTACTCGTTTTACTCGTTTTACTCGTTTTACTCGTATTACTCGCTTTACTCGCTTTACTCGTTTTACTCGTTTTACTCGTTTTACTCGTTTTACTCGTTTTACTCGATTTACTCGTTTTACTCGTTTTACTCGTTTTACTCGTTTTACTCGTTTTACTCGTTTAACTAGTTTTACTCGTTTTACTCGTTTTACTCGTTTTACTCGTTTTACTCGTTTTACTCGTTTTACTCGTTTTACTAGTTTTGCTCGTTTTACTCGTTTTACTCGTTTTACTCGTTTTACTCGTTTTACTCGTTTTACTCGTTTTACTGGTTTTACTCGTTTTACTCGTATTACTCGTATTACTCGTTTTACTCGTTTTACTCGTTTTACTAGTTTTGCTCGTTTTACTCGTTTTGCTCGTTTTACTCGTTTTACTGGTTTTACTAGTTTTACTAGTTTTACTCGTTTTACTCGTTTTACTAGTTTTACTAGTTTTACTCGTTTTACTAGTTTTACTCGTTTTACTCGTTTTACTCGTTTTACTCGTTTTACTCGTTTTACTCGTTTTACTCGTTTTACTCGTTTTACTCGTTTTACTCGTTTTACTCGTTTTACTCGTTTTAATCGTTTTACTCGTTTTATTCGTTTTACTCGTTTTACTAGTTTTACTCCATTTACTCGTTTTACTCGTTTTACTCGTTTTACTCGTTTTACTCGTTTTACTCGTTTTACTCGTTTTACTCGTTTTACTCGTTTTACTCGATTTACTCGTTTTACTCGTTTCACTCGTTTCACTCGTTTCACTCGTTTCACTCGTTTTACTCGTTTCACTCGTTTCACTCGTGTTACTCGTTTTACTCGTTTTACTCGTTTTACTCGTTTTACTCGTTTTACTAGTTTTACTCGTTTTACTCGTGTTACTCGTATTACTCGTTTTACTCGTATTACTCGTTTTACTCGCTTTACTCGCTTTACTCGCTTTACTCGTTTTACTCGTTTTACTCGTTTTACTCGTTTTACTCGTTTTACTCGTTTTACTCGTTTTACTCGTTTTACTCGTTTTACTCGTTTTACTCGTTTTACTCGTTTTACTCGTTTTACTCGTTTTACTCGTTTTACTCGTTTTACTCGTTTTACTCGTTTTACTCGTTTTACTCGTTTTACTCGTTTTACTCGTTTTACTCGTTGTACTCGTTTTACTCGTTTTACTCGTTTTACTCGTTTTACTCGTTTTACTCGTTTTACTCGTTTTACTCGTTTTACTCGTTTTACTCGTTTTACTCGTTTTACTCGTTTTACTCGTTTTACTCGTTTTACTCGTTTTACTCGTTTTACTCGTTTTACTCGTTTTACTCGTTTTACTCGTTTTACTCGTTTTACTCGTTTTACTCGTTTTACTCGATTTACTCGATTTACTCGATTTACTCGTTTTACTCGTTTTACTCGCTTTACTCGCTTTACTCGTTTTACTCGTTTTACTCGTTTTACTCGTTTTACTCGTTTTACTCGTTTTACTCGATTTACTCGTTTTACTCGTTTTACTCGTTTTACTCGTTTTACTCGTTTAACTAGTTTTACTCGTTTTACTCGTTTTATTCGTTTTACTCGTTTTACTCGATTTACTCGTTTTACTCGTTTTACTCGTTTTACTCGTTTTACTCGTTTTACTCGTTTTACTCGTTTTACTCGTTTTACTCGTTTTACTCGATTTACTCGTTTTGCCCGTTTTACTCGTTTTACTCGTTTTACTCGTTTTACTCGTTTTACTAGTTTTGCTCGTTTTACTCGTTTTACTCGTTTTACTCGTTTTACTCGTTTTACTCGTTTTACTCGTTTTACTCGTTTTACTGGTTTTACTCGTTTTACTCGTTTTACTAGTTTTGCTCGTTTTACTCGTTTTACACGTTTTACTGGTTTTACTAGTTTTACTAGTTTTACTAGTTTTACTCGTTTTACTCGTTTTACTAGTTTTACTAGTTTTACTCGTTTTACTCGTTTTATTCGTTTTACTCGTTTTATTCGTTTTACTCGTTTTACTCGTTTTACTCGTTTTACTCGTTTTACTCGTTTTACTCGTTTTACTCGTTTTACTCGTTTTACTCGTTTTACTCGTTTTACTCGTTTTACTCGTTTTACTCGTTTTACTCGTTTTACTCGTTTTACTCGTTTTACTCGTTTTACTCGTTTTACTCGTTTTACTCGATTTACTCGTTTTACTCGTTTTACTCGCTTTACTCGCTTTACTCGCTTTACTCGTTTTACTCGTTTTACTCGTTTTACTCGTTTTACTCGTTTTACTCGTTTTACTCGTTTTACTCGTTTTACTCGTTTTACTCGTTTTACTCGATTTACTCGTTTTACTCGTTTTACTCGTTTTACTCGTTTTACTCGTTTAACTAGTTTTACTCGTTTTACTCGTTTTACTCGTTTTACTCGTTTTACTCGTTTTACTCGTTTTACTCGTTTTACTCGTTTTACTCGTTTTACTCGTTTTACTCGTTTTACTCGTTTTACTCGTTTTACTCGTTTTACTCGTTTTACTCGTTTTACTCGTTTTACTAGTTTTACTCGTTTTACTAGTTTTACTCGTTTTGCTCGTTTTACTCGTTTTACACGTTTTACTCGTTTTACTCGTTTTACTCTCGTTTTACTAGTTTTGCTCGTTTTACTCGTTTTACACGTTTTACGTTTTACTGGTTTTACTAGTTTTACTCGTTTTACTCGTTTTACTCGTTTAACTAGTTTTACTCGTTTTACTCGTTTTACTCGTTTTACTCGTTTTACTCGTTTTACTCGTTTTACTCGTTTTACTCGTTTTACTAGTTTTGCTCGTTTTACTCGTTTTACTCGTTTTACTCGTTTTACTCGTTTTACTCGTTTTACTCGTTTTACTCGTTTTACTCGTTTTACTCGTTTTACTAGTTTTACTCGTTTTACTCGTGTTACTCGTATTACTCGTTTTACTCGTATTACTCGTTTTACTCGTTTTACTCGCTTTACTCGCTTTACTCGTTTTACTCGTTTTACTCGTTTTACTCGTTTTACTCGTTTTACTCGTTTTACTCGTTTTACTCGTTTTACTCGTTTTACTCGTTTTACTCGTTTTACTCGTTTTACTCGTTTTACTCGTTTTACTCGTTTTACTCGTTTTACTCGTTTTACTCGTTTTACTCGTTTTACTCGTTGTACTCGTTTTACTCGTTTTACTCGTTTTACTCGTTTTACTCGTTTTACTCGTTTTACTCGTTTTACTCGTTTTACTCGTTTTACTCGTTTTACTCGTTTTACTCGTTTTACTCGTTTTACTCGTTTTACTCGTTTTACTCGTTTTACTCGTTTTACTCGTTTTACTCGATTTACTCGATTTACTCGATTTACTCGTTTTACTCGTTTTACTCGCTTTACTCGCTTTACTCGTTTTACTCGTTTTACTCGTTTTACTCGTTTTACTCGTTTTACTCGTTTTACTCGTTTTACTCGATTTACTCGTTTTACTCGTTTTACTCGTTTTACTCGTTTTACTCGTTTAACTAGTTTTACTCGTTTTATTCGTTTTACTCGTTTTACTCGTTTTACTCGTTTTACTCGTTTTACTCGTTTTACTCGTTTTACTCGTTTTACTCGTTTTACTCGTTTTACTCGTTTTACTCGTTTTACTCGATTTACTCGTTTTGCCCGTTTTACTCGTTTTACTCGTTTTACTCGTTTTACTAGTTTTGCTCGTTTTACTCGTTTTACTCGTTTTACTCGTTTTACTCGTTTTACTCGTTTTACTCGTTTTACTCGTTTTACTCGTTTTACTCGTTTTACTGGTTTTACTCGTTTTACTCGTATTACTCGTATTACTCGTTTTACTCGTTTTGCTCGTTTTGCTCGTTTTGCTCGTTTTACTCGTTTTACTCGTTTTACTCGTTTTACTCGTTTTACTCGTTTTACTCGTTTTACTCGTTTTACTCGTTTTGCTCGTTTTGCTCGTTTTGCTCGTTTTGCTCGTTTTGCTCGTTTTGCTCGTTTTACTCGTTTTACTCGTTTTACTCGTTTTACTCGTTTTACTCGTTTTACTCGTTTTACTCGTTTCACTCGTTTCACTCGTTTTACTCGTTTCACTCGTTTTACTCGTTTCACTCGTTTTACTCGTTTTACTCGTTTTACTCGTTTTACTCGTTTTACTAGTTTTACTCGTTTTACTCGTTTTACTCGTATTACTCGTTTTACTCGTATTACTCGTTTTACTCGTTTTACTCGCTTTACTCGCTTTACTCGTTTTACTCGTTTTACTCGTTTTACTCGTTTTACTCGTTTTACTCGTTTTACTCGTTTTACTCGTTTTACTCGTTTTACTCGTTTTACTCGTTTTACTCGTTTTACTCGTTTTACTCGTTTTACTCGTTTTACTCGCTTTACTCGCTTTACTCGTTTTACTCGTTTTACTCGTTTTACTCGTTTTACTCGTTTTACTCGTTTTACTCGTTTTACTCGTTTTACTCGTTTTACTCGATTTACTCGTTTTACTCGTTTTACTCGTTTTACTCGTTTTACTCGTTTAACTAGTTTTACTCGTTTTACTCGTTTTACTCGTTTTACTCGTTTTACTCGTTTTACTCGTTTTACTCGTTTTACTCGTTTTACTAGTTTTGCTCGTTTTACTCCTTTTACTCGTTTTACTCGTTTTACTCGTTTTACTCGTTTTACTCGTTTTACTCGTTTTACTCGTTTTACTCGTTTTACTCGTTTTACTAGTTTTACTAGTTTTGCTCGTTTTACTCGTTTTACTCGTTTTACTCGTTTTACTAGTTTTGCTCGTTTTACTCGTTTTGCTCGTTTTACTCGTTTTACTGGTTTTACTAGTTTTACTAGTTTTACTCGTTTTACTCGTTTTACTCGTTTTACTAGTTTTACTCGTTTTACTCGTTTTACTCGTTTTACTCGTTTTACTCGTTTTACCCGTTTTACTCGTTTTACCCGTTTTACTCGTTTTGCCCGTTTTACTCGTTTTACTCGTTTTACTCGTTTTACTCGTTTTACTCGTTTTACTAGTTTTGCTCGTTTTACTCGTTTTACTCGTTTTACTCGTTTTACTCGTTTTACTGGTTTTACTCGTTTTACTCGTATTACTCGCTTTACTCGCTTTACTCGTTTTACTCGTTTTACTCGTTTTACTCGTTTTACTCGTTTTACTCGATTTACTCGTTTTACTCGTTTTACTCGTTTTACTCGTTTTACTCGTTTAACTAGTTTTACTCGTTTTACTCGTTTTACTCGTTTTACTCGTTTTACTCGATTTACTCGTTTTACTCGTTTTACTCGTTTTACTCGTTTAACTAGTTTTACTCGTTTTACTCGTTTTATTCGTTTTACTCGTTTTACTCGTTTTACTCGTTTTACTCGTTTTACTCGTTTTACTCGTTTTACTCGTTTTACTCGTTTTACTCGTTTTACTCGTTTTACTCGATTTACTCGTTTTGCCCGTTTTACTCGTTTTACTCGTTTTACTCGTTTTACTCGTTTTACTAGTTTTGCTCGTTTTACTCGTTTTACTCGTTTTACTCGTTTTACTCGTTTTACTCGTTTTACTCGTTTTACTGGTTTTACTCGTTTTACTCGTTTTACTAGTTTTGCTCGTTTTACTCGTTTTACACGTTTTACTGGTTTTACTAGTTTTACTAGTTTTACTAGTTTTACTCGTTTTACTCGTTTTACTAGTTTTACTAGTTTTACTCGTTTTACTCGTTTTATTCGTTTTACTCGTTTTATTCGTTTTACTCGTTTTACTCGTTTTACTCGTTTTACTCGTTTTACTCGTTTTACTCGTTTTACTCGTTTTACTCGTTTTACTCGTTTTACTCGTTTTACTCGTTTTACTCGTTTTACTCGTTTTACTCGTTTTACTCGTTTTACTCGTTTTACTCGATTTACTCGTTTTACTCGTTTTACTCGCTTTACTCGCTTTACTCGCTTTACTCGTTTTACTCGTTTTACTCGTTTTACTCGTTTTACTCGTTTTACTCGTTTTACTCGTTTTACTCGTTTTACTCGTTTTACTCGTTTTACTCGATTTACTCGTTTTACTCGTTTTACTCGTTTTACTCGTTTAACTAGTTTTACTCGTTTTACTCGTTTTACTCGTTTTACTCGTTTTACTCGTTTTACTCGTTTTACTCGTTTTACTCGTTTTACTCGTTTTACTCGTTTTACTCGTTTTACTCGTTTTACTCGTTTTACTCGTTTTACTAGTTTTACTCGTTTTACTAGTTTTACTAGTTTTACTCGTTTTACGAGTTTTGCTCGTTTTACTCGTTTTGCTCGTTTTACTCGTTTTACTGGTTTTACTAATTTTACTCGTTTTACTCGTTTTACTCGTTTAACTAGTTTTACTCGTTTTACTCGTTTTACTCGTTTTACTCGTTTTACTCGTTTTACTCGTTTTACTCGTTTTACTCGTTTTACTAGTTTTGCTCGTTTTACTCGTTTTACTCGTTTTACTCGTTTTACTCGTTTTACTCGTTTTACTCGTTTTACTGGTTTTACTAGTTTTACTAGTTTTACTCGTTTTACTCGTTTTACTCGTTTTACTAGTTTTACTCGTTTTACTCGTTTTACTCGTTTTACTCGTTTTACTCGTTTTACCCGTTTTACTCGTTTTACCCGTTTTACTCGTTTTGCCCGTTTTACTCGTTTTACTCGTTTTACTCGTTTTACTCGTTTTACTCGTTTTACTAGTTTTGCTCGTTTTACTCGTTTTACTCGTTTTACTCGTTTTACTCGTTTTACTGGTTTTACTCGTTTTACTCGTATTACTCGCTTTACTCGCTTTACTCGTTTTACTCGTTTTACTCGTTTTACTCGTTTTACTCGTTTTACTCGATTTACTCGTTTTACTCGTTTTACTCGTTTTACTCGTTTTACTCGTTTAACTAGTTTTACTCGTTTTACTCGTTTTACTCGTTTTACTCGTTTTACTCGATTTACTCGTTTTACTCGTTTTACTCGTTTTACTCGTTTAACTAGTTTTACTCGTTTTACTCGTTTTATTCGTTTTACTCGTTTTACTCGTTTTACTCGTTTTACTCGTTTTACTCGTTTTACTCGTTTTACTCGTTTTACTCGTTTTACTCGTTTTACTCGATTTACTCGTTTTGCCCGTTTTACTCGTTTTACTCGTTTTACTCGTTTTACTCGTTTTACTAGTTTTGCTCGTTTTACTCGTTTTACTCGTTTTACTCGTTTTACTCGTTTTACTCGTTTTACTCGTTTTACTCGTTTTACTCGTTTTACTCGTTTTACTGGTTTTACTCGTTTTACTCGTTTTACTAGTTTTGCTCGTTTTACTCGTTTTACACGTTTTACTGGTTTTACTAGTTTTACTAGTTTTACTAGTTTTACTCGTTTTACTCGTTTTACTAGTTTTACTAGTTTTACTCGTTTTACTCGTTTTATTCGTTTTACTCGTTTTATTCGTTTTACTCGTTTTACTCGTTTTACTCGTTTTACTCGTTTTACTCGTTTTACTCGTTTTACTCGTTTTACTCGTTTTACTCGTTTTACTCGTTTTACTCGTTTTACTCGTTTTACTCGTTTTACTCGTTTTACTCGTTTTACTCGTTTTACTCGTTTTACTCGATTTACTCGTTTTACTCGTTTTACTCGCTTTACTCGCTTTACTCGCTTTACTCGTTTTACTCGTTTTACTCGTTTTACTCGTTTTACTCGTTTTACTCGTTTTACTCGTTTTACTCGTTTTACTCGTTTTACTCGTTTTACTCGATTTACTCGTTTTACTCGTTTTACTCGTTTTACTCGTTTAACTAGTTTTACTCGTTTTACTCGTTTTACTCGTTTTACTCGTTTTACTCGTTTTACTCGTTTTACTCGTTTTACTCGTTTTACTCGTTTTACTCGTTTTACTCGTTTTACTCGTTTTACTCGTTTTACTCGTTTTACTCGTTTTACTCGTTTTACTAGTTTTACTAGTTTTACTCGTTTTACTAGTTTTACTAGTTTTGCTCGTTTTACTCGTTTTACTCGTTTTACGAGTTTTGCTCGTTTTACTCGTTTTGCTCGTTTTACTCGTTTTACTGGTTTTACTAGTTTTACTCGTTTTACTCGTTTTACTCGTTTAACTAGTTTTACTCGTTTTACTCGTTTTACTCGTTTTACTCGTTTTACTCGTTTTACTCGTTTTACTCGTTTTACTCGTTTTACTAGTTTTGCTCGTTTTACTCGTTTTACTCGTTTTACTCGTTTTACTCGTTTTACTCGTTTTACTCGTTTTACTCGTTTTACTAGTTTTACTCGTTTTACTCGTGTTACTCGTATTTCTCGTTTTACTCGTATTACTCGTTTTACTCGTTTTACTCGCTTTACTCGCTTTACTCGTTTTACTCGTTTTACTCGTTTTACTCGTTTTACTCGTTTTACTCGTTTTACTCGTTTTACTAGTTTTACTAGTTTTACTCGTTTTACTCGTTTTATTCGTTTTACTCGTTTTATTCGTTTTACTCGTTTTACTGGTTTTACTCGTTTTACTCGTTTTACTCGTTTTACTCGTTTTACTCGTTTTACTCGTTTTACTCGTTTTACTCGTTTTACTCGTTTTACTCGTTTTACTCGTTTTACTCGTTTTACTCGTTTTACTCGTTTTACTCGTTTTACTCGTTTTACTCGATTTACTCGTTTTACTCGTTTTACTCGCTTTACTCGCTTTACTCGCTTTACTCGTTTTACTCGTTTTACTCGTTTTACTCGTTTTACTCGTTTTACTCGTTTTACTCGTTTTACTCGTTTTACTCGTTTTACTCGTTTTACTCGATTTACTCGTTTTACTCGTTTTACTCGTTTTACTCGTTTAACTAGTTTTACTCGTTTTACTCGTTTTACTCGTTTTACTCGTTTTACTCGTTTTACTCGTTTTACTCGTTTTACTCGTTTTACTCGTTTTACTCGTTTTACTCGTTTTACTCGTTTTACTCGTTTTACTCGTTTTACTCGTTTTACTCGTTTTACTCGTTTTACTAGTTTTACTAGTTTTACTCGTTTTACTAGTTTTACTAGTTTTGCTCGTTTTACTCGTTTTACTCGTTTTACGAGTTTTGCTCGTTTTACTCGTTTTGCTCGTTTTACTCGTTTTACTGGTTTTACTAGTTTTACTCGTTTTACTCGTTTTACTCGTTTAACTAGTTTTACTCGTTTTACTCGTTTTACTCGTTTTACTCGTTTTACTCGTTTTACTCGTTTTACTCGTTTTACTCGTTTTACTAGTTTTGCTCGTTTTACTCGTTTTACTCGTTTTACTCGTTTTACTCGTTTTACTCGTTTTACTCGTTTTACTCGTTTTACTAGTTTTACTCGTTTTACTCGTGTTACTCGTATTTCTCGTTTTACTCGTATTACTCGTTTTACTCGTTTTACTCGCTTTACTCGCTTTACTCGTTTTACTCGTTTTACTCGTTTTACTCGTTTTACTCGTTTTACTCGTTTTACTCGTTTTACTCGTTTTACTCGTTTTACTCGTTTTACTCGTTTTACTCGTTTTACTCGTTTTACTCGTTTTACTCGTTTTACTCGTTTTACTCGTTTTACTCGTTTTACTCGTTGTACTCGTTTTACTCGTTTTACTCGTTTTACTCGTTTTACTCGTTTTACTCGTTTTACTCGTTTTACTCGTTTTACTCGTTTTACTCGTTTTACTCGTTTTACTCGTTTTACTCGTTTTACTCGTTTTACTCGTTTTACTCGTTTTACTCGTTTTACTCGTTTTACTCGATTTACTCGTTTTACTCGATTTACTCGATTTACTCGATTTACTCGCTTTACTCGCTTTACTCGTTTTACTCGCTTTACTCGTTTTACTCGTTTTACTCGTTTTACTCGTTTTACTCGTTTTACTCGTTTTACTCGATTTACTCGTTTTACTCGTTTTACTCGTTTTACTCGTTTAACTAGTTTTACTCGTTTTACTCGTTTTATTCGTTTTACTCGTTTTACTCGTTTTACTCGTTTTACTCGTTTTACTCGTTTTACTCGTTTTACTCGTTTTACTCGTTTTACTCGTTTTACTCGATTTACTCGTTTTGCCCGTTTTACTCGTTTTACTCGTTTTACTCGTTTTACTCGTTTTACTAGTTTTGCTCGTTTTACTCGTTTTACTCGTTTTACTCGTTTTACTCGTTTTACTCGTTTTACTCGTTTTACTCGTTTTACTCGTTTTACTCGTTTTACTGGTTTTACTCGTTTTACTCGTATTACTCGTATTACTCGTTTTACTCGTTTTGCTCGTTTTGCTCGTTTTGCTCGTTTTACTCGTTTTACTCGTTTTACTCGTTTTACTCGTTTTACTCGTTTTACTCGTTTTGCTCGTTTTGCTCGTTTTGCTCGTTTTGCTCGTTTTGCTCGTTTTGCTCGTTTTACTCGTTTTGCTCGTTTTACTCGTTTTACTCGTTTTACTCGTTTTACTCGTTTTACTCGTTTTACTCGTTTTACTCGTTTCACTCGTTTCACTCGTTTTACTCGTTTCACTCGTTTTACTCGTTTCACTCGTTTTACTCGTTTTACTCGTTTTACTCGTTTTACTCGTTTTACTAGTTTTACTCGTTTTACTCGTTTTACTCGTATTACTCGTTTTACTCGCATTACTCGTTTTACTCGTTTTACTCGCTTTACTCGCTTTACTCGTTTTACTCGTTTTACTCGTTTTACTCGTTTTACTCGTTTTACTCGTTTTACTCGTTTTACTCGTTTTACTCGTTTTACTCGTTTTACTCGTTTTACTCGTTTTACTCGTTTTACTCGTTTTACTCGTTTTACTCGTTTTACTCGTTTTACTCGTTTTACTCGTTTTACTCGCTTTACTCGCTTTACTCGTTTTACTCGTTTTACTCGTTTTACTCGTTTTACTCGTTTTACTCGTTTTACTCGTTTTACTCGTTTTACTCGTTTTACTCGATTTACTCGTTTTACTCGTTTTACTCGTTTTACTCGTTTTACTCGTTTAACTAGTTTTACTCGTTTTACTCGTTTTACTCGTTTTACTCGTTTTACTCGTTTTACTCGTTTTACTCGTTTTACTAGTTTTGCTCGTTTTACTCCTTTTACTCGTTTTACTCGTTTTACTCGTTTTACTCGTTTTACTCGTTTTACTCGTTTTACTCGTTTTACTCGTTTTACTCGTTTTACTAGTTTTACTAGTTTTGCTCGTTTTACTCGTTTTACTCGTTTTACTCGTTTTACTAGTTTTGCTCGTTTTACTCGTTTTGCTCGTTTTACTCGTTTTACTGGTTTTACTAGTTTTACTAGTTTTACTCGTTTTACTCGTTTTACTCGTTTTACTAGTTTTACTCGTTTTACTCGTTTTACTCGTTTTACTCGTTTTACTCGTTTTACCCGTTTTACTCGTTTTACCCGTTTTACTCGTTTTGCCCGTTTTACTCGTTTTACTCGTTTTACTCGTTTTACTCGTTTTACTCGTTTTACTAGTTTTGCTCGTTTTACTCGTTTTACTCGTTTTACTCGTTTTACTCGTTTTACTCGTTTTACTCGTTTTACTGGTTTTACTCGTTTTACTCGTATTACTCGCTTTACTCGCTTTACTCGTTTTACTCGTTTTACTCGTTTTACTCGTTTTACTCGTTTTACTCGATTTACTCGTTTTACTCGTTTTACTCGTTTTACTCGTTTTACTCGTTTAACTAGTTTTACTCGTTTTACTCGTTTTACTCGTTTTACTCGTTTTACTCGTTTTACTCGTTTTACTCGTTTTACTCGTTTTACTCGTTTTACTCGTTTTACTAGTTTTGCTCGTTTTACTCGTTTTACTCGTTTTACTCGTTTTACTCGTTTTACTCGTTTTACTCGTTTTACTGGTTTTACTCGTTTTACTCGTATTACTCGTATTACTCGTTTTACTCGTTTTACTCGTTTTACTAGTTTTGCTCGTTTTACTCGTTTTGCTCGTTTTACTCGTTTTACTGGTTTTACTAGTTTTACTAGTTTTACTCGTTTTACTCGTTTTACTAGTTTTACTAGTTTTACTCGTTTTACTAGTTTTACTCGTTTTACTCGTTTTACTCGTTTTACTCGTTTTCCTCGTTTTACTCGTTTTACTCGTTTTACTCGTTTTACTCGTTTTACTCGTTTTACTCGTTTTACTCGTTTTAATCGTTTTACTCGTTTTATTCGTTTTACTCGTTTTACTAGTTTTACTCCATTTACTCGTTTTACTCGTTTTACTCGTTTTACTCGTTTTACTCGTTTTACTCGTTTTACTCGTTTTACTCGTTTTACTCGTTTTACTCGTTTTACTCGTTTCACTCGTTTCACTCGTTTCACTCGTTTCACTCGTTTCACTCGTTTCACTCGTTTCACTCGTTTTACTCGTTTTACTCGTTTTACTCGTTTTACTCGTTTTACTCGTTTTACTCGTTTTACTAGTTTTACTCGTTTTACTCGTGTTACTCGTATTACTCGTTTTACTCGTATTACTCGTTTTACTCGTTTTACTCGTTTTACTCGCTTTACTCGCTTTACTCGCTTTACTCGTTTTACTCGTTTTACTCGTTTTACTCGTTTTACTCGTTTTACTCGTTTTACTCGTTTTACTCGTTTTACTCGTTTTACTCGTTTTACTCGTTTTACTCGTTTTACTCGTTTTACTCGTTTTACTCGTTTTACTCGTTTTACTCGTTTTACTCGTTTTACTCGTTTTACTCGTTTTACTCGTTTTACTCGTTTTACTCGTTTTACTCGTTTTACTCGTTTTACTCGTTTTACTCGTTTTACTCGTTTTACTCGTTTTACTCGTTTTACTCGTTTTACTAGTTTTGCTCGTTTTACTCGTTTTACACGTTTTACTAGTTTTACTAGTTTTACTCGTTTTACTCGTTTTACTAGTTTTACTAGTTTTACTCGTTTTACTAGTTTTACTCGTTTTACTCGTTTTATTCGTTTTACTCGTTTTACTCGTTTTACTCGTTTTACTCGTTTTACTCGTTTTACTCGTTTTACTCGTTTTACTCGTTTTACTCGTTTTACTCGTTTTACTCGTTTTACTCGTTTTACTCGTTTTACTCGTTTTACTCGTTTTACTCGTTTTACTCGTTTTACTCGTTTTACTCGTTTTACTCGTTTTACTCGTTTTACTCGATTTACTCGTTTTACTCGTTTTACTCGCTTTACTCGCTTTACTCGCTTTACTCGTTTTACTCGTTTTACTCGTTTTACTCGTTTTACTCGTTTTACTCGTTTTACTCGTTTTACTCGTTTTACTCGTTTTACTCGTTTTACTCGTTTTACTCGATTTACTCGTTTTACTCGTTTTACTCGTTTTACTCGTTTTACTCGTTTAACTAGTTTTACTCGTTTTGCCCGTTTTACTCGTTTTACTCGTTTTACTAGTTTTGCTCGTTTTACTCGTTTTACTCGTTTTACTCGTTTTACTCGTTTTACTCGTTTTACTCGTTTTACTCGTTTTACTCGTTTTACTCGTTTTACTCGTTTTACTCGTTTTACTCGTTTTACTCGTTTTACTCGTTTTACTCGTTTTACTCGTTTTACTCGTTTCACTCGTTTCACTCGTTTCACTCGTTTCACTCGTTTTACTCGTTTTACTCGTTTTACTCGTTTTACTAGTTTTACTCGTTTTACTCGTTTTACTCGTTTTACTCGTTTTACTCGTTTTACTCGTTTTACTCGTATTACTCGTTTTACTCGTATTACTCGTTTTACTCGTATTACTCGTTTTACTCGTTTTACTCGCTTTACTCGCTTTACTCGTTTTACTCGTTTTACTCGTTTTACTCGTTTTACTCGTTTTACTCGTTTTACTCGTTTTACTCGTTTTACTCGTTTTACTCGTTTTACTCGTTTTACTCGTTTTACTCGTTTTACTCGCTTTACTCGTTTTACTCGTTTTACTCGTTGTACTCGTTTTACTCGTTTTACTCGTTTTACTCGTTTTACTCGTTTTACTCGTTTTACTCGTTTTACTCGTTTTACTCGTTTTACTCGTTTTACTCGTTTTACTCGTTTTACTCGTTTTACTCGTTTTACTCGTTTTACTCGTTTTACTCGTTTTACTCGTTTTACTCGTTTTACTCGTTTTACTCGTTTTACTCGTTTTACTCGATTTACTCGATTTACTCGATTTACTCGTTTTACTCGTTTTACTCGCTTTACTCGCTTTACTCGTTTTACTCGTTTTACTCGTTTTACTCGTTTTACTCGTTTTACTCGTTTTACTCGTTTTACTCGTTTTACTCGATTTACTCGTTTTACTCGTTTTACTCGTTTTACTCGTTTAACTAGTTTTACTCGTTTTACTCGTTTTATTCGTTTTACTCGTTTTACTCGTTTTACTCGTTTTACTCGTTTTACTCGTTTTACTCGTTTTACTCGTTTTACTCGTTTTACTCGATTTACTCGTTTTGCCCGTTTTACTCGTTTTACTCGTTTTACTCGTTTTACTCGTTTTACTAGTTTTGCTCGTTTTACTCGTTTTACTCGTTTTACTCGTTTTACTCGTTTTACTCGTTTTACTCGTTTTACTCGTTTTACTCGTATTACTCGTATTACTCGTTTTACTCGTTTTGCTCGTTTTGCTCGTTTTGCTCGTTTTACTCGTTTTACTCGTTTTACTCGTTTTACTCGTTTTACTCGTTTTACTCGTTTTACTCGTTTTACTCGTTTTGCTCGTTTTGCTCGTTTTGCTCGTTTTGCTCGTTTTACTCGTTTTACTCGTTTTACTCGTTTTACTCGTTTTACTCGTTTTACTCGTTTTACTCGTTTTACTCGTTTTACTCGTTTCACTCGTTTCACTCGTTTTACTCGTTTCACTCGTTTTACTCGTTTCACTCGTTTTACTCGTTTTACTCGTTTTACTCGTTTTACTCGTTTTACTAGTTTTACTCGTTTTACTCGTTTTACTCGTATTACTCGTTTTACTCGTATTACTCGTTTTACTCGTTTTACTCGCTTTACTCGCTTTACTCGTTTTACTCGTTTTACTCGTTTTACTCGTTTTACTCGTTTTACTCGTTTTACTCGTTTTACTCGTTTTACTCGTTTTACTCGTTTTACTCGTTTTACTCGTTTTACTCGTTTTACTCGTTTTACTCGTTTTACTCGTTTTACTCGTTTTACTCGTTTTACTCGTTTTACTCGCTTTACTCGCTTTACTCGTTTTACTCGTTTTACTCGTTTTACTCGTTTTACTCGTTTTACTCGTTTTACTCGTTTTACTCGTTTTACTCGTTTTACTCGTTTTACTCGATTTACTCGTTTTACTCGTTTTACTCGTTTTACTCGTTTTACTCGTTTAACTAGTTTTACTCGTTTTACTCGTTTTACTCGTTTTACTCGTTTTACTCGTTTTACTCGTTTTACTCGTTTTACTCGTTTTACTAGTTTTGCTCGTTTTACTCCTTTTACTCGTTTTACTCGTTTTACTCGTTTTACTCGTTTTACTCGTTTTACTCGTTTTACTCGTTTTACTCGTTTTACTCGTTTTACTAGTTTTACTAGTTTTGCTCGTTTTACTCGTTTTACTCGTTTTACTCGTTTTACTAGTTTTGCTCGTTTTACTCGTTTTGCTCGTTTTACTCGTTTTACTGGTTTTACTAGTTTTACTAGTTTTACTCGTTTTACTCGTTTTACTCGTTTTACTAGTTTTACTCGTTTTACTCGTTTTACTCGTTTTACTCGTTTTACTCGTTTTACCCGTTTTACTCGTTTTACCCGTTTTACTCGTTTTGCCCGTTTTACTCGTTTTACTCGTTTTACTCGTTTTACTCGTTTTACTCGTTTTACTAGTTTTGCTCGTTTTACTCGTTTTACTCGTTTTACTCGTTTTACTCGTTTTACTCGTTTTACTCGTTTTACTCGTTTTACTGGTTTTACTCGTTTTACTCGTATTACTCGCTTTACTCGCTTTACTCGTTTTACTCGTTTTACTCGTTTTACTCGTTTTACTCGTTTTACTCGATTTACTCGTTTTACTCGTTTTACTCGTTTTACTCGTTTTACTCGTTTAACTAGTTTTACTCGTTTTACTCGTTTTACTCGTTTTACTCGTTTTACTCGTTTTACTCGTTTTACTCGTTTTACTCGTTTTACTAGTTTTGCTCGTTTTACTCGTTTTACTCGTTTTACTCGTTTTACTCGTTTTACTCGTTTTACTGGTTTTACTCGTTTTACTCGTATTACTCGTATTACTCGTTTTACTCGTTTTACTCGTTTTACTAGTTTTGCTCGTTTTACTCGTTTTGCTCGTTTTACTCGTTTTACTGGTTTTACTAGTTTTACTAGTTTTACTCGTTTTACTCGTTTTACTAGTTTTACTAGTTTTACTCGTTTTACTAGTTTTACTCGTTTTACTCGTTTTACTCGTTTTACTCGTTTTCCTCGTTTTACTCGTTTTACTCGTTTTACTCGTTTTACTCGTTTTACTCGTTTTACTCGTTTTACTCGTTTTAATCGTTTTACTCGTTTTATTCGTTTTACTCGTTTTACTAGTTTTACTCCATTTACTCGTTTTACTCGTTTTACTCGTTTTACTCGTTTTACTCGTTTTACTCGTTTTACTCGTTTTACTCGTTTTACTCGTTTTACTCGTTTCACTCGTTTCACTCGTTTCACTCGTTTCACTCGTTTCACTCGTTTCACTCGTTTTACTCGTTTTACTCGTTTTACTCGTTTTACTCGTTTTACTCGTTTTACTCGTTTTACTAGTTTTACTCGTTTTACTCGTGTTACTCGTATTACTCGTTTTACTCGTATTACTCGTTTTACTCGTTTTACTCGTTTTACTCGCTTTACTCGCTTTACTCGCTTTACTCGTTTTACTCGTTTTACTCGTTTTACTCGTTTTACTCGTTTTACTCGTTTTACTCGTTTTACTCGTTTTACTCGTTTTACTCGTTTTACTCGTTTTACTCGTTTTACTCGTTTTACTCGTTTTACTCGTTTTACTCGTTTTACTCGTTTTACTCGTTTTACTCGTTTTACTCGTTTTACTCGTTTTACTCGTTTTACTCGTTTTACTCGTTTTACTCGTTTTACTCGTTTTACTCGTTTTACTCGTTTTACTCGTTTTACTCGTTTTACTCGTTTTACTCGTTTTACTCGTTTTACTCGTTTTACTCGTTTTACTCGTTTTACTCGTTTTACTCGTTTTACTCGTTTTACTCGTTTTACTAGTTTTGCTCGTTTTACTCGTTTTACACGTTTTACTGGTTTTACTAGTTTTACTAGTTTTACTAGTTTTACTCGTTTTACTCGTTTTACTAGTTTTACTAGTTTTACTCGTTTTACTCGTTTTATTCGTTTTACTCGTTTTATTCGTTTTACTCGTTTTACTCGTTTTACTCGTTTTACTCGTTTTACTCGTTTTACTCGTTTTACTCGTTTTACTCGTTTTACTCGTTTTACTCGTTTTACTCGTTTTACTCGTTTTACTCGTTTTACTCGTTTTACTCGTTTTACTCGATTTACTCGTTTTACTCGTTTTACTCGCTTTACTCGCTTTACTCGCTTTACTCGTTTTACTCGTTTTACTCGTTTTACTCGTTTTACTCGTTTTACTCGTTTTACTCGTTTTACTCGTTTTACTCGTTTTACTCGATTTACTCGTTTTACTCGTTTTACTCGTTTTACTCGTTTAACTAGTTTTACTCGTTTTGCCCGTTTTACTCGTTTTACTCGTTTTACTAGTTTTGCTCGTTTTACTCGTTTTACTCGTTTTACTCGTTTTACTCGTTTTACTCGTTTTACTCGTTTTACTCGTTTTACTCGTTTTACTCGTTTTACTCGTTTTACTCGTTTTACTCGTTTTACTCGTTTTACTCGTTTTACTCGTTTTACTCGTTTTACTCGTTTCACTCGTTTCACTCGTTTCACTCGTTTCACTCGTTTTACTCGTTTTACTCGTTTTACTCGTTTTACTAGTTTTACTCGTTTTACTCGTTTTACTCGTTTTACTCGTTTTACTCGTTTTACTCGTTTTACTCGTTTTACTCGTTTTACTCGTTTTACTCGTATTACTCGTTTTACTCGTATTACTCGTTTTACTCGTATTACTCGTTTTACTCGTTTTACTCGCTTTACTCGCTTTACTCGTTTTACTCGTTTTACTCGTTTTACTCGTTTTACTCGTTTTACTCGTTTTACTCGTTTTACTCGTTTTACTCGTTTTACTCGTTTTACTCGTTTTACTCGTTTTACTCGTTTTACTCGTTTTACTCGCTTTACTCGCTTTACTCGTTTTACTCGTTTTACTCGTTTTACTCGTTTTACTCGTTTTACTCGTTTTACTCGTTTTACTCGATTTACTCGTTTTACTCGTTTTACTCGTTTTACTCGTTTTACTCGTTTAACTAGTTTTACTCGTTTTACTCGTTTTACTCGTTTTACTCGTTTTACTCGTTTTACTCGTTTTACTAGTTTTGCTCGTTTTACTCCTTTTACTCGTTTTACTCGTTTTACTCGTTTTACTCGTTTTACTCGTTTTACTCGTTTTACTCGTTTTACTCGTTTTACTAGTTTTACTAGTTTTGCTCGTTTTACTCGTTTTACTCGTTTTACTCGTTTTACTAGTTTTGCTCGTTTTACTCGTTTTGCTCGTTTTACTCGTTTTACTGGTTTTACTAGTTTTACTAGTTTTACTCGTTTTACTCGTTTTACTCGTTTTACTCGTTTTACTCGTTTTACTCGTTTTACTCGTTTTACTCGTTTTACTCGTTTTACCCGTTTTACTCGTTTTACCCGTTTTACTCGTTTTGCCCGTTTTACTCGTTTTACTCGTTTTACTCGTTTTACTCGTTTTACTCGTTTTACTCGTTTTACTGGTTTTACTCGTTTTACTCGTATTACTCGTATTACTCGTTTTACTAGTTTTACTCGTTTTACTAGTTTTGCTCGTTTTACTCGTTTTGCTCGTTTTACTCGTTTTACTGGTTTTACTAGTTTTACTAGTTTTACTCGTTTTACTCGTTTTACTAGTTTTACTAGTTTTACTCGTTTTACTAGTTTTACTCGTTTTACTCGTTTTACTCGTTTTACTCGTTTTCCTCGTTTTACTCGTTTTACTCGTTTTACTCGTTTTACTCGTTTTACTCGTTTTACTCGTTTTACTCGTTTTAATCGTTTTACTCGTTTTACTAGTTTTACTCGTTTTACTAGTTTTACTCCATTTACTCGTTTTACTCGTTTTACTCGTTTTACTCGTTTTACTCGTTTTACTCGTTTTACTCGTTTTACTCGTTTTACTCGTTTCACTCGTTTCACTCGTTTCACTCGTTTCACTCGTTTCACTCGTTTCACTCGTTTCACTCGTTTCACTCGTTTCACTCGTTTCACTCGTTTTACTCGTTTTACTCGTTTTACTCGTTTTACTCGTTTTACTCGTTTTACTAGTTTTACTCGTTTTACTCGTGTTACTCGTATTACTCGTTTTACTCGTATTACTCGTTTTACTCGTTTTACTCGTTTTACTCGCTTTACTCGCTTTACTCGCTTTACTCGCTTTACTCGTTTTACTCGTTTTACTCGTTTTACTCGTTTTACTCGTTTTACTCGTTTTACTCGTTTTACTCGTTTTACTCGTTTTACTCGTTTTACTCGTTTTACTCGTTTTACTCGTTTTACTCGTTTTACTCGTTTTACTCGTTTTACTCGTTTTACTCGTTTTACTCGTTTTACTCGTTTTACTCGTTTTACTCGTTTTACTCGTTTTACTCGTTTTACTCGTTTTACTCGCTTTACTCGCTTTACTCGTTTTACTCGTTTTACTCGTTTTACTCGTTTTACTCGTTTTACTCGTTTTACTCGTTTTACTCGTTTTACTCGTTTTACTCGTTTAACTAGTTTTACTCGTTTTACTCGTTTTACTCGTTTTACTCGTTTTACTCGTTTTACTCGTTTTACTCGTTTTACTTGTTTTGCTCGTTTTACTTGTTTTACTCGTTTTACTCGTTTTACTCGTTTTACTCGTTTTACTCGTTTTACTCGTTTTACTCGTTTTACTCGTTTTACTAGTTTTACTCGTTTTACTAGTTTTACTAGTTTTGCTCGTTTTACTCGTTTTACTCGTTTTACTCGTTTTACTAGTTTTGCTCGTTTTACTCGTTTTGCTCGTTTTACTCGTTTTACTGGTTTTACTAGTTTTACTAGTTTTACTCGTTTTACTAGTTTTACTCGTTTTACTCGTTTTACTCGTTTTACTCGTTTTACTCGTTTTACCCGTTTTACTCGTTTTACCCGTTTTACTCGTTTTGCCCGTTTTACTCGTTTTACTCGTTTTACTCGTTTTACTCGTTTTACTCGTTTTACTAGTTTTGCTCGTTTTACTAGTTTTGCTCGTTTTACTCGTTTTACTCGTTTTACTGGTTTTACTCGTTTTACTCGTATTACTCGCTTTACTCCCTTTACTCGTTTTACTCCCTTTACTCGTTTTACTCGTTTTACTCGTTTTACTCGATTTACTCGTTTTACTCGATTTACTCGTTTTACTCGTTTTACTCGTTTAACTAGTTTTACTCGTTTAACTAGTTTTACTCGTTTTACTCGTTTTACTCGTTTTACTCGTTTTACTCGTTTTACTCGTTTTACTCGTTTTACTCGTTTTACTCGTTTTACTAGTTTTGCTCGTTTTACTAGTTTTGCTCGTTTTACTCGTTTTACTCGTTTTACTCGTTTTACTCGTTTTACTGGTTTTACTCGTTTTACTCGTATTACTCGTATTACTCGTTTTACTCGTTTTACTCGTTTTACTAGTTTTGCTCGTTTTACTCGTTTTGCTCGTTTTACTCGTTTTACTGGTTTTACTAGTTTTACTAGTTTTACTCGTTTTACTCGTTTTACTAGTTTTACTAGTTTTACTCGTTTTACTAGTTTTACTCGTTTTACTCGTTTTACTCGTTTTACTCGTTTCACTCGTTTTACTCGTTTCACTCGTTTTACTCGTTTTACTCGTTTTACTCGTTTTACTCGTTTTACTCGTTTTACTAGTTCTACTCGTTTTACTCGTGTTACTCGTATTACTCGTTTTACTCGTATTACTCGTTTTACTCGTTTTACTCCTTTTACTCGCTTTACTCGCTTTACTCGCTTTACTCGCTTTACTCGTTTTACTCGTTTTACTCGTTTTACTCGTTTTACTCGTTTTACTCGTTTTACTCGTTTTACTCGTTTTACTCGTTTTACTCGTTTTACTCGTTTTACTCGTTTTACTCGTTTTACTCGTTTTACTCGTTTTACTCGTTTTACTCGTTTTACTCGTTTTACTCGTTTTACTCGTTTTACTCGTTTTACTCGTTTTACTCGTTTTACTCGTTTTACTCGTTTTACTCGTTTTACTCGTTTTACTCGTTTTACTCGTTTTACTCGTTTTGTTATCCTTTTTACTCGTTTTACTCGTTTTACTCGTTTTACTCGTTTTACTCGTTTTACTCGTTTTACTAGTTTTGCTCGTTTTACTCGTTTTACACGTTTTACTGGTTTTACTAGTTTTACTAGTTTTACTAGTTTTACTCGTTTTACTCGTTTTACTAGTTTTACTAGTTTTACTCGTTTTACTCGTTTTATTCGTTTTACTCGTTTTATTCGTTTTACTCGTTTTACTCGTTTTACTCGTTTTACTCGTTTTACTCGTTTTACTCGTTTTACTCGTTTTACTCGTTTTACTCGTTTTACTCGTTTTACTCGTTTTACTCGATTTACTCGTTTTACTCGTTTTACTCGCTTTACTCGCTTTACTCGCTTTACTCGTTTTACTCGTTTTACTCGTTTTACTCGTTTTACTCGTTTTACTCGTTTTACTCGTTTTACTCGTTTTACTCGTTTTACTCGATTTACTCGTTTTACTCGTTTTACTCGTTTTACTCGTTTTACTCGTTTAACTAGTTTTACTCGTTTTACTCGTTTTACTCGTTTTACTCGTTTTACTCGTTTTACTCGTTTTACTCGTTTTACTCGTTTTACTCGTTTTACTCGTTTTACTCGTTTTACTTTTACTCGTTTTACTCGTTTTACTCGTTTTACTCGTTTTACTCGTTTTACTCGTTTTACTCGTTTTACTCGTTTTACTCGTTTTACTCGTTTTACTCGTTTTACTCGTTTTACTAGTTTTACTAGTTTTGCTCGTTTTACTCGTTTTACTCGTTTTACTCGTTTTACTAGTTTTGCTCGTTTTACTCGTTTTGCTCGTTTTACTCGTTTTACTGGTTTTACTAGTTTTACTCGTTTTACTCGTTTTACTAGTTTTACTAGTTTTACTCGTTTTACTCGTTTTACTCGTTTTACTCGTTTTACTCGTTTTACTCGTTTTACCCGTTTTACTCGTTTTACCCGTTTTACTCGTTTTACCCGTTTTACCCGTTTTACTCGTTTTGCCCGTTTTACTCGTTTTACTCGTTTTACTAGTTTTACTAGTTTTACTAGTTTTACTCGTTTTACTCGTTTTACTCGTTTTACTCGTTTTACTCGTTTTACTCGTTTTACTCGTTTTACTCGATTTACTCGTTTTACTCGTTTTACTCGTTTTACTCGTTTTACTCGTTTTACTCGTTTTACTCGTTTTACTCGTTTTACTCGTTTTACTCGTTTTACTCGTTTTACTCGTTTTACTCGTTTTACTCGTTTTACTCGTTTTACTCGTTTTACTCGTTTTACTCGTTTTACTCGTTTTACTCGTTTTACTCGTTTTACTCGTTTTACTCGTTTTACTCGTTTTACTAGTTTTACTAGTTTTACTAGTTTTACTAGTTTTACTCGTTTTACTAGTTTTACTAGTTTTACTCGTTTTACTCGTTTTACTCGTTTTACTCGTTTTGCCCGTTTTACCCGTTTTACTCGTTTTACCCGTTTTACTCGTTTTACCCGTTTTACTCGTTTTGCCCGTTTTACTCGTTTTACTCGTTTTACTCGTTTTACTAGTTTTGCTCGTTTTACTCGTTTTACTCGTTTTACTCGTTTTACTCGTTTTACTCGTTTTACTCGTTTTACTCGTTTTACTCGTTTTACTAGTTTTACTAGTTTTGCTCGTTTTACTCGTTTTACTCGTTTTACTAGTTTTGCTCGTTTTACTCGTTTTGCTCGTTTTACTCGTTTTACTGGTTTTACTGGTTTTACTAGTTTTACTAGTTTTACTAGTTTTACTCGTTTTACTAGTTTTACTAGTTTTACTCGTTTTACTCGTTTTACTCGTTTTACTCGTTTTACCCGTTTTACTCGTTTTACCCGTTTTACTCGTTTTACCCGTTTTACTCGTTTTGCCCGTTTTACTCGTTTTACTCGTTTTACTCGTTTTACTCGTTTTACTCGTTTTACTCGTTTTACTGGTTTTACTCGTTTTACTCGTATTAGTCGTATTACTCGTTTTACTCGTTTTACTCGTTTTACTAGTTTTGCTCGTTTTACACGTTTTGCTCGTTTTACTCGTTTTACTCGTTTTATTCGTTTTACTCGTTTTACTCGTTTTACTCGTTTTACTCGTTTTACTCGTTTTAATCGTTTTACTCGTTTTATTCGTTTTACTCGTTTTACTAGTTTTACTCCATTTACTCGTTTTACTCGTTTTACTCGTTTTACTCGTTTTACTCGTTTTACTCGTTTTACTCGTTTTGCTCGTTTTACTCGTTTTACTCGTTTTACTCGTTTTACTCGTTTTACTCGTTTTACTCGTTTTACTCGTTTTACTCGTTTTACTCGTTTTACTCGTTTTACTCGTTTTACTCGTTTTACTCGTTTTACTCGTTTTACTCGTTTTACCCGTTTTACTCGTTTTACCCGTTTTACTCGTTTTACCCGTTTTACTCGTTTTGCCCGTTTTACTCGTTTTACTCGTTTTACTCGTTTTACTAGTTTTGCTCGTTTTACTCGTTTTACTCGTTTTACTCGTTTTACTCGTTTTACTCGTTTTACTCGTTTTACTCGTTTTACTCGTTTTACTAGTTTTACTAGTTTTGCTCGTTTTACTCGTTTTACTCGTTTTACTAGTTTTGCTCGTTTTACTCGTTTTGCTCGTTTTACTCGTTTTACTGGTTTTACTGGTTTTACTAGTTTTACTAGTTTTACTAGTTTTACTCGTTTTAGTAGTTTTACTAGTTTTACTCGTTTTACTCGTTTTACTCGTTTTACTCGTTTTACCCGTTTTACTCGTTTTACTCGTATTAGTCGTATTACTCGTTTTACTCGTTTTACTCGTTTTACTAGTTTTGCTCGTTTTACTCGTTTTGCTCGTTTTACTCGTTTTACTGGTTTTACTAGTTTTACTAGTTTTACTCGTTTTACTCGTTTTACTAGTTTTACTAATTTTACTCGTTTTACTAGTTTTACTCGTTTTACTCGTTTTACTCGTTTTACTCGTTTTACTCGTTTTACTCGTTTTACTCGTTTTATTCGTTTTACTCGTTTTACTCGTTTTACTCGTTTTACTCGTTTTGCTCGTTTTACTCGTTTTACTCGTTTTACTCGTTTTACTCGTTTTACTCGTTTTACTCGTTTTACTCGTTTTACTCGTTTTACTCGTTTTACTCGTTTTACTCGTTTTACTCGTTTTACTCGTTTTACTCGTTTTACTCGTTTTACTCGTTTTACTCGTTTTACTCGTTTTACTCGTTTTACTAGTTTTGCTCGTTTTACTCGTTTTACACGTTTTACTGGTTTTACTAGTTTTACTAGTTTTACTAGTTTTACTCGTTTTACTCGTTTTACTAGTTTTACTAGTTTTACTCGTTTTACTCGTTTTATTCGTTTTACTCGTTTTATTCGTTTTACTCGTTTTACTCGTTTTACTCGTTTTACTCGTTTTACTCGTTTTACTCGTTTTACTCGTTTTACTCGTTTTACTCGTTTTACTCGTTTTACTCGTTTTACTCGTTTTACTCGTTTTACTCGATTTACTCGTTTTACTCGTTTTACTCGTTTTACTCGCTTTACTCGCTTTACTCGCTTTACTCGTTTTACTCGTTTTACTCGTTTTACTCGTTTTACTCGTTTTACTCGTTTTACTCGTCTTACTCGATTTACTCGTCTTACTCGTTTTACTCGTTTTACTCGTTTAACTAGTTTTACTCGTTTTACTCGTTTTACTCGTTTTACTCGTTTTACTCGTTTTACTCGTTTTACTCGTTTTACTCGTTTTACTCGTTTTACTCGTTTTACTCGTTTTACTCGTTTTACTCGTTTTACTCGTTTTACTCGTTTTACTCGTTTTACTCGTTTTACTCGTTTTACTCGTTTTACTCGTTTTACTCGTTTTACTCGTTTTACTCGTTTTACTAGTTTTACTAGTTTTGCTCGTTTTACTCGTTTTACTCGTTTTGCTCGTTTTACTAGTTTTGCTCGTTTTACTCGTTTTGCTCGTTTTACTCGTTTTACTGGTTTTACTAGTTTTACTCGTTTTACTCGTTTTACTAGTTTTACTAGTTTTACTCGTTTTACTCGTTTTACTCGTTTTACTCGTTTTACTCGTTTTACTCGTTTTACCCGTTTTACTCGTTTTACCCGTTTTACTCGTTTTACCCGTTTTACCCGTTTTACTCGTTTTGCCCGTTTTACTCGTTTTACTCGTTTTACTCGTTTTACTCGTTTTACTCGTTTTACTAGTTTTGCTCGTTTTACTCGTTTTACTCGTTTTACTCGTTTTACTCGTTTTACTCGTTTTACTCGTTTTACTCGTTTTACTCGTTTTACTCGTTTTACTCGTTTTACTCGTTTTACTCGTTTTACTCGTATTACTCGTATTACTCGTTTTACTCGTTTTACTCGTTTTACTAGTTTTGCTCGTTTTACTCGTTTTGCTCGTTTTACTCGTTTTACTGGTTTTACTAGTTTTACTAGTTTTACTCGTTTTACTCGTTTTACTAGTTTTACTAGTTTTACTAGTTTTACTCGTTTTACTCGTTTTACTCGTTTTACTCGTTTTACTCGTTTTACTCGTTTTACTCGTTTCACTCGTTTTACTCGTTTTACTCGTTTTACTCGTTTTACTCGTTTTACTCGTTTTACTCGTTTTACTCGTTTTACTCGTTTTACTCGTTTTACTCGTTTTACTCGTTTTACTCGTTTTACTCGTTTTACTCGTTTTACTCGTTTTACTCGTTTTACTCGTTTTACTCGTTTTACTCGTTTTACTCGTTTTACTCGTTTTACTAGTTTTACTCCATTTACTCGTTTTACTCGTTTTACTCGTTTTACTCGTTTTACTCGTTTTACTCGTTTTGCTCGTTTTACTCGTTTTACTCGTTTTACTCGTTTTACTCGTTTTACTCGTTTTACTCGTTTTACTCGTTTTACTCGTTTTACTCGTTTTACTCGTTTTACTCGTTTTACTCGTTTTACTCGTTTTACTCGTTTTACTCGTTTTACCCGTTTTACTCGTTTTACCCGTTTTACTCGTTTTACTCGTTTTGCCCGTTTTACTCGTTTTACTCGTTTTACTCGTTTTACTAGTTTTGCTCGTTTTACTCGTTTTACTCGTTTTACTCGTTTTACTCGTTTTACTCGTTTTACTCGTTTTACTCGTTTTACTAGTTTTACTAGTTTTGCTCGTTTTACTCGTTTTACTCGTTTTACTAGTTTTGCTCGTTTTACTCGTTTTGCTCGTTTTACTCGTTTTACTGGTTTTACTGGTTTTACTAGTTTTACTAGTTTTACTAGTTTTACTCGTTTTACTAGTTTTACTAGTTTTACTCGTTTTACTCGTTTTACTCGTTTTACTCGTTTTACCCGTTTTACTCGTTTTACTCGTATTAGTCGTATTACTCGTTTTACTCGTTTTACTCGTTTTACTAGTTTTGCTCGTTTTACTCGTTTTGCTCGTTTTACTCGTTTTACTGGTTTTACTAGTTTTACTAGTTTTACTCGTTTTACTCGTTTTACTAGTTTTACTAGTTTTACTCGTTTTACTAGTTTTACTCGTTTTACTCGTTTTACTCGTTTTACTCGTTTTACTCGTTTTACTCGTTTTACTCGTTTTATTCGTTTTACTCGTTTTACTCGTTTTACTCGTTTTACTCGTTTTGCTCGTTTTACTCGTTTTACTCGTTTTACTCGTTTTACTCGTTTTACTCGTTTTACTCGTTTTACTCGTTTTACTCGTTTTACTCGTTTTACTCGTTTTACTCGATTTACTCGTTTTACTCGTTTTACTCGCTTTACTCGCTTTACTCGCTTTACTCGTTTTACTCGTTTTACTCGTTTTACTCGTTTTACTCGTTTTACTCGTTTTACTCGTCTTACTCGATTTACTCGTCTTACTCGTTTTACTCGTTTAACTAGTTTTACTCGTTTTACTCGTTTTACTCGTTTTACTCGTTTTACTCGTTTTACTCGTTTTACTCGTTTTACTCGTTTTACTCGTTTTACTCGTTTTACTCGTTTTACTCGTTTTACTCGTTTTACTCGTTTTACTCGTTTTACTCGTTTTACTCGTTTTACTCGTTTTACTCGTTTTACTCGTTTTACTAGTTTTACTAGTTTTGCTCGTTTTACTCGTTTTACTCGTTTTGCTCGTTTTACTAGTTTTGCTCGTTTTACTCGTATTACTCGTTTTACTCGTTTTACTCGTCTTACTCGATTTACTCGTCTTACTCGTTTTACTCGTTTTACTCGTTTAACTAGTTTTACTCGTTTTACTCGTTTTACTCGTTTTACTCGTTTTACTCGTTTTACTCGTTTTACTCGTTTTACTCGTTTTACTCGTTTTACTCGTTTTACTCGTTTTACTCGTTTTACTCGTTTTACTCGTTTTACTCGTTTTACTCGTTTTACTCGTTTTACTCGTTTTACTCGTTTTACTCGTTTTACTCGTTTTACTCGTTTTACTCGTTTTACTCGTTTTACTCGTTTTACTCGTTTTACTCGTTTTACTCGTTTTACTCGTTTCACTCGTTTCACTCGTTTCACTCGTTTCACTCGTTTTACTCGTTTTACTCGTTTTACTCGTTTTACTCGTTTTACTAGTTTTACTCGTTTTACTCGTTTTACTCGTTTTACTCGTTTTACTCGTTTTACTCGTTTTACTCGTTTTACTCGTATTACTCGTTTTACTCGTATTACTCGTTTTACTCGTATTACTCGTTTTACTCGTTTTACTCGCTTTACTCGCTTTACTCGTTTTACTCGTTTTACTCGTTTTACTCGTTTTACTCGTTTTACTCGTTTTACTCGTTTTACTCGTTTTACTCGTTTTACTCGTTTTACTCGTTTTACTCGTTTTACTCGTTTTACTCGTTTTACTCGTTTTACTCGCTTTACTCGCTTTACTCGTTTTACTCGTTTTACTCGTTTTACTCGTTTTACTCGTTTTACTCGTTTTACTCGTTTTACTCGTTTTACTCGATTTACTCGTTTTACTCGTTTTACTCGTTTAACTAGTTTTACTCGTTTTACTCGTTTTACTCGTTTTACTCGTTTTACTCGTTTTACTCGTTTTACTAGTTTTGCTCGTTTTACTCCTTTTACTCGTTTTACTCGTTTTACTCGTTTTACTCGTTTTACTCGTTTTACTCGTTTTACTCGTTTTACTCGTTTTACTAGTTTTACTAGTTTTGCTCGTTTTAC
Organism: Andrena cerasifolii; assembly: GCF_050908995.1. Lineage (NCBI taxonomy): Eukaryota > Metazoa > Arthropoda > Insecta > Hymenoptera > Andrenidae > Andrena > Andrena cerasifolii. The sequence goes on from NW_027485036.1 coordinate 47,871, forward strand.
TCGTTTTACTCGTTTTACTCGTTTTACTAGTTTTGCTCGTTTTACTCGTTTTACTCGTTTTACTCGTTTTACTCGTTTTACTCGTTTTACTCGTTTTACTCGTTTTACTCGTTTTATTCGTTTTACTCGTTTTACTCGTTTTACTCGTTTTACTCGTTTTACTCGTTTTACTCGTTTTACTCGTTTTACTCGTTTTACTCGTTTTACTCGTTTTACTCGTTTTACTCGTTTTACTCGATTTACTCGTTTTACTCGTTTTACTCGCTTTACTCGCTTTACTCGCTTTACTCGTTTTACTCGTTTTACTCGTTTTACTCGTTTTACTCGTCTTACTCGATTTACTCGTCTTACTCGTTTTACTCGTTTTACTCGTTTAACTAGTTTTACTCGTTTTACTCGTTTTACTCGTTTTACTCGTTTTACTCGTTTTACTCGTTTTACTCGTTTTACTCGTTTTACTCGTTTTACTCGTTTTACTCGTTTTACTCGTTTTACTCGTTTTACTCGTTTTACTCGTTTTACTCGTTTTACTCGTTTTACTCGTTTTACTCGTTTTACTCGTTTTACTCGTTTTACTCGTTTTACTCGTTTTACTCGTTTTACTCGTTTTACTCGTTTTACTCGTTTTACTCGTTTTACTAGTTTTACTAGTTTTGCTCGTTTTACTCGTTTTACTCGTTTTGCTCGTTTTACTAGTTTTGCTCGTTTTACTCGTTTTGCTCGTTTTACTCGTTTTACTAGTTTTACTCGTTTTACTCGTTTTACTAGTTTTACTAGTTTTACTCGTTTTACTCGTTTTACTCGTTTTACTCGTTTTACTCGTTTTACCCGTTTTACTCGTTTTACCCGTTTTACTCGTTTTACCCGTTTTACTCGTTTTGCCCGTTTTACTCGTTTTACTCGTTTTACTCGTTTAACTAGTTTTACTCGTTTTACTCGTTTTACTCGTTTTACTCGTTTTACTCGTTTTACTCGTTTTACTCGTTTTACTCGTTTTACTCGTTTTACTCGTTTTACTCGTTTTACTCGTTTTACTCGTTTTACTCGTTTTACTCGTTTTACTCGTTTTACTCGTTTTACTCGTTTTACTCGTTTTACTCGTTTTACTCGTTTTACTCGTTTTACTCGTTTTACTCGTTTTACTCGTTTTACTCGTTTTACTCGTTTTACTCGTTTTACTAGTTTTACTAGTTTTGCTCGTTTTACTCGTTTTACTCGTTTTGCTCGTTTTACTAGTTTTGCTCGTTTTACTCGTTTTGCTCGTTTTACTCGTTTTACTGGTTTTACTAGTTTTACTCGTTTTACTCGTTTTACTAGTTTTACTAGTTTTACTCGTTTTACTCGTTTTACTCGTTTTACTCGTTTTACTCGTTTTACCCGTTTTACTCGTTTTACCCGTTTTACTCGTTTTACCCGTTTTACTCGTTTTGCCCGTTTTACTCGTTTTACTCGTTTTACTCGTTTTACTCGTTTTACTCGTTTTACTAGTTTTGCTCGTTTTACTCGTTTTACTCGTTTTACTCGTTTTACTCGTTTTACTCGTTTTACTCGTTTTACTCGTTTTACTCGTTTTACTCGTTTTACTCGTTTTACTCGTTTTACTCGTTTTACTCGTATTACTCGTATTACTCGTTTTACTCGTTTTACTCGTTTTACTAGTTTTGCTCGTTTTACTCGTTTTGCTCGTTTTACTCGTTTTACTGGTTTTACTCGTTTTACTCGTTTTACTCGTTTAACTAGTTTTACTCGTTTTACTCGTTTTACTCGTTTTACTCGTTTTACTCGTTTTACTCGTTTTACTAGTTTTGCTCGTTTTACTCCTTTTACTCGTTTTACTCGTTTTACTCGTTTTACTCGTTTTACTCGTTTTACTCGTTTTACTCGTTTTACTCGTTTTACTAGTTTTACTAGTTTTGCTCGTTTTACTCGTTTTACTCGTTTTACTCGTTTTACTAGTTTTGCTCGTTTTACTCGTTTTACTCGTTTTACTCGTTTTACTCGTTTTACTCGTTTTACTCGTTTTACTCGTTTTACTCGTTTTACTCGTTTTATTCGTTTTACTCGTTTTACTCGTTTTACTCGTTTTACTCGTTTAACTAGTTTTACTCGTTTTACTCGTTTTACTCGTTTTATTCGTTTTACTCGTTTTACTCGTTTTACTCGTTTTACTCGTTTTACTCGTTTTACTCGTTTTACTCGTTTTACTCGTTTTACTCGTTTTACTCGTTTTACTCGTTTTACTCGTTTTACTCGTTTTACTCGTTTTACTCGTTTTACTAGTTTTACTCCATTTACTCGTTTTACTCGTTTTACTCGTTTTACTCGTTTTACTCGTTTTACTCGTTTTACTCGTTTTGCTCGTTTTACTCGTTTTACTCGTTTTACTCGTTTTACTCGTTTTACTCGTTTTACTCGTTTTACTCGTTTTACTCGTTTTACTCGTTTTACTCGTTTTACTCGTTTTACTCGTTTTACTCGTTTTACCCGTTTTACTCGTTTTACCCGTTTTACTCGTTTTACCCGTTTTACTCGTTTTGCCCGTTTTACTCGTTTTACTCGTTTTACTCGTTTTACTAGTTTTGCTCGTTTTACTCGTTTTACTCGTTTTACTCGTTTTACTCGTTTTACTCGTTTTACTCGTTTTACTCGTTTTACTCGTTTTACTAGTTTTACTAGTTTTGCTCGTTTTACTCGTTTTACTCGTTTTACTAGTTTTGCTCGTTTTACTCGTTTTGCTCGTTTTACTCGTTTTACTGGTTTTACTGGTTTTACTAGTTTTACTAGTTTTACTAGTTTTACTCGTTTTACTAGTTTTACTAGTTTTACTCGTTTTACTCGTTTTACTCGTTTTACTCGTTTTACCCGTTTTACTCGTTTTACTCGTATTAGTCGTATTACTCGTTTTACTCGTTTTACTCGTTTTACTAGTTTTGCTCGTTTTACTCGTTTTGCTCGTTTTACTCGTTTTACTGGTTTTACTAGTTTTACTAGTTTTACTCGTTTTACTCGTTTTACTAGTTTTACTAGTTTTACTCGATTTACTAGTTTTACTCGTTTTACTCGTTTTACTCGTTTTACTCGTTTTACTCGTTTTACTCGTTTTACTCGTTTTATTCGTTTTACTCGTTTTACTCGTTTTACTCGTTTTACTCGTTTTGCTCGTTTTACTCGTTTTACTCGTTTTACTCGTTTTACTCGTTTTACTCGTTTTACTCGTTTTACTCGTTTTACTCGTTTTACTCGTTTTACTCGTTTTACTCGTTTTACTCGTTTTACTCGTTTTACTCGTTTTACTCGTTTTACTCGTTTTACTCGTTTTACTCGTTTTACTAGTTTTGCTCGTTTTACTCGTTTTACACGTTTTACTGGTTTTACTAGTTTTACTAGTTTTACTAGTTTTACTCGTTTTACTCGTTTTACTAGTTTTACTAGTTTTACTCGTTTTACTCGTTTTATTCGTTTTACTCGTTTTATTCGTTTTACTCGTTTTACTCGTTTTACTCGTTTTACTCGTTTTACTCGTTTTACTCGTTTTACTCGTTTTACTCGTTTTTACTCGTTTTACTCGTTTTACTCGTTTTACTCGTTTTACTCGTTTTACTCGTTTTACTCGTTTTACTCGATTTTACTCGTTTTACTCGTTTTACTCGCTTTACTCGCTTTACTCGCTTTACTCGTTTTACTCGTTTTACTCGTTTACTCGTTTTACTCGTTTTACTCGTTTTACTCGTCTTGCTCGATTTACTCGTCTTACTCGTTTTACTCGTTTTACTCGTTTAACTAGTTTTACTCGTTTTACTCGTTTTACTCGTTTTACTCGTTTTACTCGTTTTACTCGTTTTACTCGTTTTACTCGTTTTACTCGTTTTACTCGTTTTACTCGTTTTACTCGTTTTACTCGTTTTACTCGTTTTACTCGTTTTACTCGTTTTACTCGTTTTACTCGTTTTACTCGTTTTACTCGTTTTACTCGTTTTACTCGTTTACTCGTTTTACTCGTTTTACTCGTTTACTAGTTTTACTAGTTTTGCTCGTTTTACTCGTTTTACTCGTTTTGCTCGTTTTACTAGTTTTGCTCGTTTTACTCGTATTACTCGTTTTACTCGTATTACTCGTTTTACTCGTTTTACTCGCTTTACTCGCTTTACTCGTTTTACTCGTTTTACTCGTTTTACTCGTTTTACTCGTTTTACTCGTTTTACTCGTTTTACACGTTTACTCGTTTTACTCGTTTAACTAGTTTTACTCGTTTTGCCCGTTTTACTCGTTTTACTCGTTTTACTAGTTTTGCTCGTTTTACTCGTTTTACTCGTTTTACTCGTTTACTCGTTTTACTCGTTTTACTCGTTTTACTCGTTTTACTCGTTTTACTCGTTTTACTCGTTTTACTCGTTTTACTCGTTTTACTCGTTTTACTCGTTTTACTCGTTTCACTCGTTTCACTCGTTTCACTCGTTTCACTCGTTTTACTCGTTTTACTCGTTTTACTCGTTTTACTAGTTTTACTCGTTTTACTCGTTTTACTCGTTTTACTCGTTTTACTCGTTTTACTCGTTTATTACTCGTTTTACTCGTAATACTCGTTTTACTCGTATTACTCGTTTTACTCGTTTTACTCGCTTTACTCGCTTTACTCGTTTTACTCGTTTTACTCGTTTTACTTTTACTCGTTTTACTCGTTTTACTCGTTTTACTCGTTTTACTCGTTTTACTCGTTTACTCGTTTTACTCGTTTTACTCGTTTTACTCGTTTTACTCGTTTTACTCGTTTTACTCGTTTTACTCGCTTTACTCGCTTTACTCGTTTTACTCGTTTTACTCGTTTTACTCGTTTTACTCGTTTTACTCGTTTTACTCGTTTTACTCGTTTTACTCGATTTACTCGTTTTACTCGTTTTACTCGTTTTACTCGTTTTACTCGTTTAACTAGTTTTACTCGTTTTACTCGTTTTACTCGTTTTACTCGTTTTACTCGTTTTCTCGTTTTACTAGTTTTGCTCGTTTTACTCCTTTTACTCGTTTTACTCGTTTTACTCGTTTTACTCGTTTTACTCGTTTTACTCGTTTTACTCGTTTTACTCGTTTTACTAGTTTTACTAGTTTTGCTCGTTTTACTCGTTTTACTCGTTTTACTCGTTTTACTAGTTTGCTCGTTTTACTCGTTTTGCTCGTTTTACTCGTTTTACTGGTTTTACTAGTTTTACTAGTTTTACTCGTTTTACTCGTTTTACTCGTTTTACTAGTTTTACTCGTTTTACTCGTTTTACTCGTTTTACTCGTTTTACTCGTTTTACCCGTTTTACTCGTTTTACCCGTTTTACTCGTTTTGCCCGTTTTACTCGTTTTATCGTTTACTCGTTTTACTCGTTTTACTCGTTTTACTAGTTTTGCTCGTTTTACTCGTTTTACTCGTTTTACTCGTTTTACTCGTTTTACTGGTTTTACTCGTTTTACTCGTATTACTCGCTTTACTCGCTTTACTCGTTTTACTCGTTTTACTCGTTTTACTCGTTTTACTCGTTTTACTCGATTTACTCGTTTTACTCGTTTTACTCGTTTTACTCGTTTTACTCGTTTAACTAGTTTTACTCGTTTTACTCGTTTTACTCGTTTTACTCGTTTTACTCGTTTTACTCGTTTTACTCGTTTTACTCGTTTTACTCGTTTTACTAGTTTTGCTCGTTTTACTCGTTTTACTCGTTTTACTCGTTTTACTCGTTTTACTCGTTTTACTCGTTTTACTGGTTTTACTCGTTTTACTCGTATTACTCGTATTACTCGTTTTACTCGTTTTACTCGTTTTACTAGTTTTGCTCGTTTTACTCGTTTTGCTCGTTTTACTCGTTTTACTGGTTTTACTAGTTTTACTAGTTTTACTCGTTTTACTCGTTTTACTAGTTTTACTAGTTTTACTCGTTTTACTAGTTTTACTCGTTTTACTCGTTTTACTCGTTTTACTCGTTTCACTCGTTTTACTCGTTTCACTCGTTTTACTCGTTTTACTCGTTTTACTCGTTTTACTCGTTTTACTCGTTTTACTAGTTTTACTCGTTTTACTCGTGTTACTCGTATTACTCGTTTTACTCGTATTACTCGTTTTACTCGTTTTACTCCTTTTACTCGCTTTACTCGCTTTACTCGCTTTACTCGCTTTACTCGTTTTACTCGTTTTACTCGTTTTACTCGTTTTACTCGTTTTACTCGTTTTACTCGTTTTACTCGTTTTACTCGTTTTACTCGTTTTACTCGTTTTACTCGTTTTACTCGTTTTACTCGTTTTACTCGTTTTACTCGTTTTACTCGTTTTACTCGTTTTACTCGTTTTACTCGTTTTACTCGTTTTACTCGTTTTACTCGTTTTACTCGTTTTACTCGTTTTACTCGTTTACTCGTTTTACTCGTTTTACTCGTTTTACTCGTTTTACTCGTTTTACTCGTTTTACTCGTTTTACTCGTTTTACTCGTTTTACTCGTTTTACTCGTTTTACTCGTTTTACTCGTTTTACTAGTTTTGCTCGTTTTACTCGTTTTACACGTTTTACTGGTTTTACTAGTTTTACTAGTTTTACTAGTTTTACTCGTTTTACTCGTTTTACTAGTTTACTAGTTTTACTCGTTTTACTCGTTTTATTCGTTTTACTCGTTTTATTCGTTTTACTCGTTTTACTCGTTTTACTCGTTTTACTCGTTTTACTCGTTTTTACTCGTCTTACTCGTTTTACTCGTTTTACTCGTTTTACTCGTTTACTCGTTTTACTCGATTTACTCGTTTTACTCGTTTTACTCGCTTTACTCGCTTTACTCGCTTTACTCGCTTTACTCGCTTTACTCGTTTTACTCGTTTTACTCGTTTTACTCGTTTTACTCGTTTTACTCGTTTTACTCGTTTTACTCGATTTACTCGTTTTACTCGTTTTACTCGTTTTACTCGTTTAACTAGTTTTACTCGTTTTACTCGTTTTACTCGTTTTTACTCGTTTTACTCGTTTTACTCGTTTTACTCGTTTTACTCGTTTTACTCGTTTTACTCGTTTTACTCGTTTTACTCGTTTTTACTCGTTTTACTCGTTTTACTCGTTTTACTCGTTTTACTCGTTTTACTCGTTTTACTAGTTTTACCAGTTTTGCTCGTTTTACTCGTTTTACTCGTTTTACTCGTTTTACTAGTTTTGCTCGTTTTACTCGTTTTGCTCGTTTTACTCGTTTTACTGGTTTTACTAGTTTTACTCGTTTTACTCGTTTTACTAGTTTTACTAGTTTTACTCGTTTTACTCGTTTTACTCGTTTTACTCGTTTTACTCGTTTTACTCGTTTTACCCGTTTTACTCGTTTTACCCGTTTTACTCGTTTTACCCGTTTTACCCGTTTTACTCGTTTTGCCCGTTTTACTCGTTTTACTCTCGTTTTACTAGTTTTACTAGTTTTACTAGTTTTACTCGTTTTACTCGTTTTACTCGTTTTACTCGTTTTACTCGTTTTACTCGTTTTACTCGTTTTACTCGATTTACTCGTTTTACTCGTTTTACTCGTTTTACTCGTTTTACTCGTTTTACTCGTTTTACTCGTTTACTCGTTTTACTCGTTTTACTCGTTTTACTCGTTTTACTCGTTTTACTCGTTTTACTCGTTTTACTCGTTTTACTCGTTTTACTCGTTTTACTCGTTTTACTCGTTTTACTCGTTTTACTCGTTTTACTCGTTTTACTCGTTTTACTCGTTTTACTCGTTTTACTCGTTTTACTCGTTTTACTCGTTTTACTAGTTTTACTCGTTTTACTCGTTTTACTCGTTTACTCGTTTTACTCGTTTTCCTCGTTTTACTCGTTTTACTCGTTTTACTCGTTTTACTCGTTTTACCCGTTTTACCCGTTTTACTCGTTTTACCCGTTTTACTCGTTTTACCCGTTTTACTCGTTTTGCCCGTTTTACTCGTTTTACTCGTTTTACTCGTTTTACTAGTTTTGCTCGTTTTACCGTTTTACTCGTTTTACTCGTTTTACTCGTTTTACTCGTTTTACTCGTTTTACTCGTTTTACTCGTTTAACTAGTTTTACTAGTTTTGCTCGTTTTACTCGTTTTACTCGTTTTACTAGTTTTGCTCGTTTTACTCGTTTTGCTCGTTTTACTCGTTTTACTGGTTTTACTGGTTTTACTAGTTTTACTAGTTTTACTAGTTTTACTCGTTTTACTAGTTTTACTAGTTTTACTCGTTTTACTCGTTTTACTCGTTTTACTCGTTTTACCCGTTTTACTCGTTTTACCGTTTTACTCGTTTTACCCGTTTTACTCGTTTTGCCCGTTTTACTCGTTTTACTCGTTTTACTCGTTTTACTCGTTTTACTCGTTTTACTGGTTTTACTCGTTTTACTCGTATTAGTCGTATTACTCGTTTTACTCGTTTTACTCGTTTTACTAGTTTTGCTCGTTTTACTCGTTTTGCTCGTTTTACTCGTTTTACTCGTTTTATTCGTTTTACTCGTTTTACTCGTTTTACTCGTTTTACTCGTTTTACTCGTTTTAAATCGTTTTACTCGTTTTATTCGTTTTACTCGTTTTACTAGTTTTACTCCATTTACTCGTTTTACTCGTTTTACTCGTTTTACTCGTTTTACTCGTTTTACTCGTTTTACTCGTTTTGCTCGTTTTACTCGTTTTACTCGTTTTACTCGTTTTATCGTTTTACTCGTTTTACTCGTTTTACTCGTTTTACTCGTTTTACTCGTTTTACTCGTTTTACTCGTTTTACTCGTTTTACTCGTTTTACTCGTTTTACTCGTTTTACTCGTTTTACCCGTTTTACTCGTTTTACCCGTTTTACTCGTTTTACCCGTTTTACTCGTTTTGCCCGTTTTACTCGTTTTACTCGTTTTACTCGTTTTACTAGTTTTGCTCGTTTTACTCGTTTTACTCGTTTTACTCGTTTTACTCGTTTTACTCGTTTTACTCGTTTTACTCGTTTTACTAGTTTTACTAGTTTTGCTCGTTTTACTCGTTTTACTCGTTTTACTAGTTTTGCTCGTTTTACTCGTTTTGCTCGTTTTACTCGTTTTACTGGTTTTACTGGTTTTACTAGTTTTACTAGTTTTACTAGTTTTACTCGTTTTACTAGTTTTACTAGTTTTACTCGTTTTACTCGTTTTACTCGTTTTACTCGTTTTACCCGTTTTACTCGTTTTACTCGTATTAGTCGTATTACTGGTTTTTACTCGTTTTACTCGTTTTACTAGTTTTGCTCGTTTTACTCGTTTTGCTCGTTTTACTCGTTTTACTGGTTTTACTAGTTTTACTAGTTTTACTCGTTTTCCTCGTTTTACTAGTTTTACTAGTTTACTCGTTTTACTAGTTTTACTCGTTTTACTCGTTTACTCGTTTTACTCGTTTTACTCGTTTTACTCGTTTTACTCGTTTTATTCGTTTTACTCGTTTTACTCGTTTTACTCGTTTTACTCGTTTTGCTCGTTTTACTCGTTTTACCTCGTTTTACTCGTTTTACTCGTTTTACTCGTTTTACTCGTTTTACTCGTTTTACTCGTTTTACTCGTTTTTACTCGTTTTACTCGTTTTACTCGTTTTACTCGTTTTACTCGTTTTACTCGTTTTACTCGTTTTACTCGTTTTACTCGTTTTACTCGTTTTACTCGTTTTACTAGTTTTGCTCGTTTACTCGTTTTACACGTTTTACTGGTTTTACTAGTTTTACTAGTTTTACTAGTTTTACTCGTTTTACTCGTTTTACTAGTTTTACTAGTTTTTACTCGTTTTACTCGTTTTATTCGTTTTACTCGTTTTATTTTTTCGTTTTACTCGTTTTACTCGTTTTACTCGTTTTACTCGTTTTACTCGTTTTACTCGTTTTACTCGTTTTACTCGTTTTACTCGTTTTACTCGTACTCGTTTTACTCGTTTTACTCGTTTTACTCGATTTACTCGTTTTACTCGTTTTACTCGTTTTACTCGTTTTACTCGTTTTACACGTTTTACTGGTTTTACTAGTTTTACTCGTTTTACTCGTTTTACTCGTTTAACTAGTTTTACTCGTTTTACTCGTTTTACTCGTTTTACTCGTTTTACTCGTTTTACTCGTTTTACTCGTTTTACTCGTTTTACTCGTTTTACTAGTTTTGCTCGTTTTACTCGTTTTACTCGTTTTACTCGTTTTACTCGTTTTACTCGTTTTACTCGTTTTACTCGTTTTACTAGTTTTACTCGTTTTACTCGTGTTACTCGTATTACTCGTTTTACTCGTATTACTCGTTTTACTCGTTTTACTCGCTTTACTCGCTTTACTCGTTTTACTCGTTTTACTCGTTTTACTCGTTTTACTCGTTTTACTCGTTTTACTCGTTTTACTCGTTTTACTCGTTTTACTCGTTTTACTCGTTTTACTCGTTTTACTCGTTTTACTCGTTTTACTCGTTTTACTCGTTTTACTCGTTTTACTCGATTTACTCGTTTTACTCGTTTTACTCGTTTTACTCGTTTTACTCGTTTTACACGTTTTACTGGTTTTACTAGTTTTACTCGTTTTACTCGTTTTACTCGTTTAACTAGTTTTACTCGTTTTACTCGTTTTACTCGTTTTACTCGTTTTACTCGTTTTACTCGTTTTACTCGTCTTACTCGATTTACTCGTCTTACTCGTTTTACTCGTTTTACTCGTTTAACTAGTTTTACTCGTTTTACTCGTTTTACTCGTTTTACTCGTTTTACTCGTTTTACTCGTTTTACTCGTTTTACTCGTTTTACTCGTTTTACTCGTTTTACTCGTTTTACTCGTTTTACTCGTTTTACTCGTTTTACTCGTTTTACTCGTTTTACTCGTTTTACTCGTTTTACTCGTTTTACTCGTTTTACTCGTTTTACTCGTTTTACTCGTTTTACTAGTTTTACTAGTTTTGCTCGTTTTACTCGTTTTACTCGTTTTGCTCGTTTTACTAGTTTTGCTCGTTTTACTCGTTTTGCTCGTTTTACTCGTTTTACTGGTTTTACTAGTTTTACTCGTTTTACTCGTTTTACTAGTTTTACTAGTTTTACTCGTTTTACTCGTTTTACTCGTTTTACTCGTTTTACTCGTTTTACCCGTTTTACTCGTTTTACCCGTTTTACTCGTTTTACCCGTTTTACCCGTTTTACTCGTTTTGCCCGTTTTACTCGTTTTACTCGTTTTACTCGTTTTACTCGTTTTACTCGTTTTACTAGTTTTGCTCGTTTTACTCGTTTTACTCGTTTTACTCGTTTTACTCGTTTTACTCGTTTTACTCGTTTTACTCGTTTTACTCGTTTTACTCGTTTTGCTCGTTTTACTCGTTTTACTGGTTTTACTAGTTTTACTAGTTTTACTCGTTTTACCTCGTTTTACTAGTTTTACTAGTTTTACTAGTTTTACTCGTTTTACTCGTTTTACTCGTTTTACTCGTTTTACTCGTTTTACTCGTTTTACTCGTTTCACTCGTTTTACTCGTTTTACTCGTTTTACTCGTTTTACTCGTTTTACTCGTTTTACTCGTTTTACTCGTTTTACTCGTTTTACTCGTTTTACTCGTTTTACTCGTTTTACTCGTTTTACTCGTTTTACTCGTTTTACTCGTTTTACTCGTTTTACTCGTTTTACTCGTTTTACTCGTTTTACTCGTTTTACTCGTTTTACTGGTTTTACTAGTTTTACTCGTTTTACTCGTTTTACTCGTTTAACTAGTTTTACTCGTTTTACTCGTTTTACTCGTTTTACTCGTTTTACTCGTTTTACTCGTTTTACTCGTTTTACTCGTTTTACTCGTTTTACTAGTTTTGCTCGTTTTACTCGTTTTACTCGTTTTACTCGTTTTACTCGTTTTACTCGTTTTACTCGTTTTACTCGTTTTACTCGTTTTACTCGTTTTACTCGTTTTACTCGTTTTACTCGTTTTACTCGTTTTACTCGTTTTACTCGTTTTACTCGTTGTACTCGTTTTACTCGTTTTACTCGTTTTACTCGTTTTACTCGTTTTACTCGTTTTACTCGTTTTACTCGTTTTACTCGTTTTACTCGTTTTACTCGTTTTACTCGTTTTACTCGTTTTACTCGTTTTACTCGTTTTACTCGTTTTACTCGTTTTACTCGATTTACTCGATTTACTCGATTTACTCGTTTTACTCGTTTTACTCGCTTTACTCGCTTTACTCGCTTTACTCGTTTTACTCGTTTTACTCGTTTTACTCGTTTTACTCGTTTTACTCGTTTTACTCGTTTTACTCGATTTACTCGTTTTACTCGTTTTACTCGTTTTACTCGTTTAACTAGTTTTACTCGTTTTACTCGTTTTATTCGTTTTACTCGTTTTACTCGTTTTACTCGTTTTACTCGTTTTACTCGTTTTACTCGATTACTCGTTTTACTCGATTTACTCGTTTTGCCCGTTTTACTCGTTTTACTCGTTTTACTCGTTTTACTCGTTTTACTAGTTTTGCTCGTTTTACTCGTTTTACTCGTTTTACTCGTTTTACTCGTTTTACTCGTTTTACTCGTTTTACTCGTTTTACTGGTTTTACTCGTTTTACTCGTATTACTCGTATTACTCGTTTTACTCGTTTTGCTCGTTTTGCTCGTTTTGCTCGTTTTACTCGTTTTACTCGTTTTACTCGTTTTACTCGTTTTACTCGTTTTACTCGTTTTACTCGTTTTACTCGTTTTACTCGTTTTACTCGTTTTACTCGTTTTACTCGTTTTACTCGTTTCACTCGTTTCACTCGTTTTACTCGTTTCACTCGTTTTACTCGTTTCACTCGTTTTACTCGTTTTACTCGTTTTACTAGTTTTACTCGTTTTACTAGTTTTACTCGTTTTACTCGTTTTACTCGTATTACTCGTTTTACTCGTATTACTCGTTTTACTCGCTTTACTCGTTTTACTCGCTTTACTCGTTTTACTCGTTTTACTCGTTTTACTCGTTTTACTCGTTTTACTCGTTTTACTCGTTTTACTCGTTTTACTCGTTTTACTCGTTTTACTCGTTTTACTCGTTTTACTCGTTTTACTCGTTTTACTCGCTTTACTCGCTTTACTCGCTTTACTCGCTTTACTCGTTTTACTCGTTTTACTCGTTTTACTCGTTTTACTCGTTTTACTCGATTTACTCGTTTTACTCGTTTTACTCGTTTTACTCGTTTTACTCGTTTAACTAGTTTTACTCGTTTTACTCGTTTTACTCGTTTTACTCGTTTTACTCGTTTTACTCGTTTTACTCGTTTTACTCGTTTTACTAGTTTTGCTCGTTTTACTCCTTTTACTCGTTTTACTCGTTTTACTCGTTTTACTCGTTTTACTCGTTTTACTCGTTTTACTCGTTTTACTCGTTTTACTCGTTTTACTAGTTTTACTAGTTTTGCTCGTTTTACACGTTTTACTCGTTTTACTCGTTTTACTAGTTTTGCTCGTTTTACTCGTTTTGCTCGTTTTACTCGTTTTACTGGTTTTACTAGTTTTACTAGTTTTACTCGTTTTACTCGTTTTACTCGTTTTACTAGTTTTACTCGTTTTACTCGTTTTACTCGTTTTACTCGTTTTACTCGTTTTACCCGTTTTACTCGTTTTACCCGTTTTACTCGTTTTGCCCGTTTTACTCGTTTTACTCGTTTTACTCGTTTTACTCGTTTTACTCGTTTTACTAGTTTTGCTCGTTTTACTCGTTTTACTCGTTTTACTCGTTTTACTCGTTTTACTCGTTTTACTCGTTTTACTCGTTTTACTGGTTTTACTCGTTTTACTCGTATTACTCGCTTTACTCGCTTTACTCGTTTTACTCGTTTTACTCGTTTTACTCGTTTTACTCGTTTTACTCGATTTACTCGTTTTACTCGTTTTACTCGTTTTACTCGTTTTACTCGTTTAACTAGTTTTACTCGTTTTACTCGTTTTACTCGTTTTACTCGTTTTACTCGTTTTACTCGTTTTACTCGTTTTACTCGTTTTACTCGTTTTACTCGTTTTACTAGTTTTGCTCGTTTTACTCGTTTTACTCGTTTTACTCGTTTTACTCGTTTTACTCGTTTTACTGGTTTTACTCGTTTTACTCGTATTACTCGTATTACTCGTTTTACTCGTTTTACTCGTTTTACTAGTTTTGCTCGTTTTACTCGTTTTGCTCGTTTTACTCGTTTTACTGGTTTTACTAGTTTTACTAGTTTTACTCGTTTTACTCGTTTTACTAGTTTTACTAGTTTTACTCGTTTTACTAGTTTTACTCGTTTTACTCGTTTTACTCGTTTTACTCGTTTTCCTCGTTTTACTCGTTTTACTCGTTTTACTCGTTTTACTCGTTTTACTCGTTTTACTCGTTTTACTCGTTTTAATCGTTTTACTCGTTTTATTCGTTTTACTCGTTTTACTAGTTTTACTCCATTTACTCGTTTTACTCGTTTTACTCGTTTTACTCGTTTTACTCGTTTTACTCGTTTTACTCGTTTTACTCGTTTTACTCGTTTTACTCGTTTTACTCGTTTTACTCGTTTTACTCGTTTTACTCGTTTTACTCGTTTTACTCGTTTTACTAGTTTTACTCGTTTTACTCGTGTTACTCGTATTACTCGTTTTACTCGTATTACTCGTTTTACTCGTTTTACTCGTTTTACTCGCTTTACTCGCTTTACTCGCTTTACTCGTTTTACTCGTTTTACTCGTTTTACTCGTTTTGCCCGTTTTACTCGTTTTACTCGTTTTACTAGTTTTGCTCGTTTTACTCGTTTTACTCGTTTTACTCGTTTTACTCGTTTTACTCGTTTTACTCGTTTTACTCGTTTTACTCGTTTTACTCGTTTTACTCGTTTTACTCGTTTTACTCGTTTTACTCGTTTTACTCGTTTTACTCGTTTCACTCGTTTCACTCGTTTCACTCGTTTCACTCGTTTTACTCGTTTTACTCGTTTTACTCGTTTTACTAGTTTTACTCGTTTTACTCGTTTTACTCGTTTTACTCGTTTTACTCGTTTTACTCGTTTTACTCGTATTACTCGTTTTACTCGTATTACTCGTTTTACTCGTATTACTCGTTTTACTCGTTTTACTCGCTTTACTCGCTTTACTCGTTTTACTCGTTTTACTCGTTTTACTCGTTTTACTCGTTTTACTCGTTTTACTCGTTTTACTCGTTTTACTCGTTTTACTCGTTTTACTCGTTTTACTCGTTTTACTCGTTTTACTCGATTTACTCGTTTTACTCGTTTTACTCGTTTTACTCGTTTTACTCGTTTAACTAGTTTTACTCGTTTTACTCGTTTTACTCGTTTTACTCGTTTTACTCGTTTTACTCGTTTTACTAGTTTTGCTCGTTTTACTCCTTTTACTCGTTTTACTCGTTTTACTCGTTTTACTCGTTTTACTCGTTTTACTCGTTTTACTCGTTTTACTCGTTTTACTAGTTTTACTAGTTTTGCTCGTTTTACTCGTTTTACTCGTTTTACTCGTTTTACTAGTTTTGCTCGTTTTACTCGTTTTGCTCGTTTTACTCGTTTTACTGGTTTTACTGGTTTTACTCGTTTTACTCGTATTACTCGCTTTACTCGCTTTACTCGTTTTACTCGTTTTACTCGTTTTACTCGTTTTACTCGTTTTACTCGATTTACTCGTTTTACTCGTTTTACTCGTTTTACTCGTTTTACTCGTTTAACTAGTTTTACTCGCTTTACTCGTTTTACTCGTTTTACTCGTTTTACTCGTTTTACTCGTTTTACTCGTTTTACTCGTTTTACTCGTTTTACTCGTTTTACTCGTTTTACTAGTTTTGCTCGTTTACTCGTTTTACTCGTTTTACTCGTTTTACTCGTTTTACTCGTTTTACTGGTTTTACTCGTTTTACTCGTATTACTCGTATTACTCGTTTTACTCGTTTTACTCGTTTTACTAGTTTTGCTCGTTTTACTCGTTTTGCTCGTTTTACTCGTTTTACTGGTTTTACTAGTTTTACTAGTTTTACTCGTTTTACTCGTTTTACTAGTTTTACTAGTTTTACTCGTTTTACTAGTTTTACTCGTTTTACTCGTTTTCCTCGTTTTACTCGTTTTACTCGTTTTACTCGTTTTACTCGTTTTACTCGTTTTACTCGTTTTACTCGTTTTAATCGTTTTACTCGTTTTATTCGTTTTACTCGTTTTACTAGTTTTACTCCATTTACTCGTTTTACTCGTTTTACTCGTTTTACTCGTTTTACTAGTTTTGCTCGTTTTACTCGTTTTACTCGTTTTACTCGTTTTACTCGTTTTACTCGTTTTACTCGTTTTACTGGTTTTACTCGTCTTACTCGTATTACTCGTATTACTCGTTTTACTCGTTTTACTCGTTTCACTCGTTTCACTCGTTTTACTCGTTTTACTCGTTTTACTCGTTTTACTCGTTTTACTCGTTTTACTCGTTTTACTAGTTTTACTCGTTTTACTCGTGTTACTCGTATTACTCGTTTTACTCGTATTACTCGTTTTACTCGTTTTTACTCGTTTTACTCGCTTTACTCGCTTTACTCGCTTTACTCGTTTTACTCGTTTTACTCGTTTTACTCGTTTTACTCGTTTTACTCGTTTTACTCGTTTTACTCGTTTTACTCGTTTTACTCGTTTTACTCGTTTTACTCGTTTTACTCGTTTTACTCGTTTTACTCGTTTTACTCGTTTTACTCGTTTTACTCGTTTTACTCGTTTTACTCGTTTTACTCGTTTTACTCGTTTTACTCGTTTTACTCGTTTTACTCGTTTTACTCGTTTTACTCGTTTACTCGTTTTACTCGTTTTACTCGTTTTACTCGTTTTACTCGTTTTACTCGTTTTACTCGTTTTACTCGTTTTACTCGTTTTACTCGTTTTACTCGTTTTACTCGTTTTACTCGTTTTACTCGTTTTACTCGTTTTACTCGTTTTACTCGTTTTACTCGTTTTACTCGATTTACTCGTTTTACTCGTTTTACTCGTTTTACTCGTTTAACTAGTTTTACTCGTTTTGCCCGTTTTACTCGTTTTACTCGTTTTACTAGTTTTGCTCGTTTTACTCGTTTTACTCGTTTACTCGTTTTACTCGTTTTACTCGTTTTACTCGTTTTACTCGTTTTACTCGTTTTACTCGTTTTACTCGTTTTACTCGTTTTACTCGTTTACTCGTTTTACTCGTTTTACTCGTTTTACTCGTTTTACTCGTTTCACTCGTTTCACTCGTTTCACTCGTTTCACTCGTTTTACTCGTTTTACTCGTTTTACTCGTTTTACTCGTTTTACTCGTTTTACTCGTTTTACTCGTTTTACTCGTTTTACTCGTTTTACTCGTATTACTCGTTTTACTCGTATTACTCGTTTTACTCGTTTTACTCGCTTTACTCGCTTTACTCGTTTTACTCGTTTTACTCGTTTTACTCGTTTTACTCGTTTTACTCGTTTTACTCGTTTTACTCGTTTTACTCGTTTTACTCGTTTTACTCGTTTTACTCGTTTTACTCGTTTTACTCGTTTTACTCGTTTTACTCGTTTTACTCGATTTACTCGTTTTACTCGTTTTACTCGTTTTACTCGTTTTACTCGTTTAACTAGTTTTACTCGTTTTACTCGTTTTACTCGTTTTACTCGTTTTACTCGTTTTACTCGTTTTACTAGTTTTGCTCGTTTTACTCCTTTTACTCGTTTTACTCGTTTTACTCGTTTTACTCGTTTTACTCGTTTTACTCGTTTTACTCGTTTTACTCGTTTTACTAGTTTTACTAGTTTTGCTCGTTTTACTCGTTTTACTCGTTTTACTCGTTTTACTAGTTTTGCTCGTTTTACTCGTTTTGCTCGTTTTACTCGTTTTACTGGTTTTACTAGTTTTACTAGTTTTACTCGTTTTACTCGTTTTACTCGTTTTACTAGTTTTACTCGTTTTACTCGTTTTACTCGTTTTACTCGTTTTACTCGTTTTACCCGTTTTACTCGTTTTACCCGTTTTACTCGTTTTGCCCGTTTTACTCGTTTTACTCGTTTTACCCGTTTTACTCGTTTTACTCGTTTTACTAGTTTTGCTCGTTTTACTCGTTTTACTCGTTTTACTCGTTTTACTCGTTTTACTGGTTTTACTCGTTTTACTCGTTTTACTCGTTTTACTCGTTTACTCGTTTTACTCGTTTTACTCGTTTTACTCGTTTTACTCGTTTTACTCGTTTTACTCGTTTTACTCGTTTTACTCGTTTTACTCGTTTTACTCGTTTTACTCGTTTTACTCGTTTTACTCGTTTTACTCGTTTTACTCGTTTTACTCGTTTTACTCGTATTACTCGTTTTACTCGTTTTACTCGTTTTACTCGTTTTACTCGTTTTACTCGTTTTACTCGTTTTACTCGTTTTACTCGTTTTACTCGTTTTACTCGTTTTACTCGTTTTACTCGTTTTACTCGTTTTACTCGTTTTACT
>NW_027485037.1:0-2500 GCF_050908995.1 Andrena cerasifolii
CTGACCGACTGACCGACTGACCGACTGACCGACTGACCGACTGACCGACTGACAGACCGACCGACCGACCGACCGACCGACCGACCGACCGACCGACCGACCGACCGACCGACCGATTGTCCGACTGACCGACCGACTGACCGACTGACCGACTGACCGACTGACCGACTGACCGACTGACAGACCGACCGACCGACCGACCGACCGACCGACCGACCGACCGACCGACCGACCGACCGAACGAACGACCGACCGACCGACCGACCGACCGACCGACCGACGGACTGACTGACCGACTGACCGAACAACTGATCGACTGACCGACGGACCGACCGACCGACCGACGGACTGACTGACCGACTGACCGACCAACTGACCGACTGACCGACCGACCGACGACCGACCGACCGACCGACCGACCGACCGACCGACCGACCGACCGACCGACCGACCGACCGACGGACGGACTGACTGACCGACTGACCGACTGACCGACCAACTGACCGACCGACCGACCGAACGACCGACCGACCGACCAACCGACCGGCCGACCGACCGAATGACCGACCGACCGACTGACTGACCGACTGACCGACCAACTGACCGACTGACCGTCTGACCGAACGACCGACCATCCGACCGACCGACCGACCGACCGACCGACCGACCGACCGACCGACCGAACGACCGACCGACGGACCGACCGACCGACCGACCGACCGACCGACCGAGCGATCGACGGACTAACTGACCGACCGACCGACCGACCGACCGACCGACCGACCGACGGACTGACTGACCGACTGACCGACCGACGGACTGACTGACCGACTGACCGACCGACCGACCGACCGACCGACCGACCGAACGACCGACCGACCGACCGACTGACCGACTGACAGACCGACCGACCGACCGACCGACCGACCGACCGACCGACCGAACGAACGACCGACCGACCGACCGACCGACCGACCGACGGACTGACTGACCGACTGACCGAACAACTGATCGACTGACCGACGGACCGACCGACCGACCGACCGACCGACCGACCGAACGACCGACCGACCGACCGACCGACCGACCGACCGACCGACCGACCGACCGACCGACCGACGGACCGACTGACCGACTGACCGACTGACAGACCGAACGACCAACTGACCGACTGACCGACTGACCGACTGACCGACTGACCGACTGACCGACTGACAGACCGACCGACCGACCGACCGACCGACCGACCGACCGACCGACCGACCGACCGACCGACCGATTGTCCGACTGACCGACCGACTGACCGACTGACCGACTGACCGACTGACCGACTGACCGACTGACAGACCGACCGACCGACCGACCGACCGACCGACCGACCGACCGACCGACCGACCGACCGAACGAACGACCGACCGACCGACCGACCGACCGACCGACCGACGGACTGACTGACCGACTGACCGAACAACTGATCGACTGACCGACGGACCGACCGACCGACCGACCGACCGACCGACCGAACGACCGACCGACCGACCGACGGACCGACCGACTGACCGTCTGACCGACTGACCGACCGACCGACCGACCGAACGACCGACCGACCGACCAACTGACCGACTGACCGACTGAACGACTGACCGACCGACTGACCGACCAACCGACCGACCGACCGACCGACCGACCGACCGACCGACCGACCGACGGACTGACTGACCGGCTGACCGACTGACCGACCGACCGATTGTCCGACTGACCGACCGACTGACCGACCGACCGACCGACCGACCGACCGACCGACCGACCGACCGACCGACCGACCGACCGACCGAACGACCGACCGACCGACCGCCCGACCGACCTACCGACTGACCGACGGACCGACCGACCGACCGACCGACCGATTGTCCGACTGACCGACCGACTGACCGACTGACCGACTGACCGACTGACCGACTGACCAACTGACCGACTGACCGACGGACCGACTGACCGACGGACCGACCGACTGACCGACTGACCGACTGACCGACCGACCGACCGACCGAACGACCGACCGACCGACCAACTGACCGACTGACCGACTGAACGACTGACCGACCGACTGACCGACCAACCGACCGACCGACCGACCGACCGACCGACCGACTGACCGACCGAACGACCGAACGAACAACTGACCGACTGACCGACTGACCGACTGACCGACGGACCGACCGACCAACCGACCGACCGACCGCCCGACCGAACGACCGACCGACCGACCGACGGACTGACTAACCGACTGACCGACCAACTGACCGACTGACCGACTGACGGTCTGACCGACTGACCGACCGACCGACCGACCGACCGACCGACCGACCGACCAACCGAACGGCCAACCGACCGAACGACCGACGGACTGACTGACCGACTGACCGACTGACTGACCGACTGACCGACTGACAGACCGACCGAACGACCGACCGAACGACCGGCCGACCGACTGACCGAC
>NW_027485038.1:0-65781 GCF_050908995.1 Andrena cerasifolii
TTTCAAGATGCGTTCGAAAATTCTGCGTCTCTTCGTTAAACAGTCACTGTCTCGAAACATCTGCGCCACTTCTCGCTCTTTGATTTGCTCTCCGGAGACGTTACTTTGTGCCATCCCTTTCGACGGCTTGTTCTCCTGTTACAAAGCGCAATTTTGTGCGTTCTGAAAATTTTCGCCAGATTTTGGCCAATGTATCATGAGAACATGAAGTGGAAAGAGGTATACTAAATTTCAGCTTCAAATGCATCGCCTTCAAGTTGCCAATAAGAAGCGCAGGCCATTCAAGAGGTGTTCGAAAATTCTGCGTCTCTTCGTTAAACACTCACTGTCTCGAAACATCTGCGCCACTTCTCGCTCTTTGATTTGCTTTCCGGAGACGTTACTTTGTGCCATATCTTTCGACGGCATGTTCTCCTGTTACAAAGCCCAATTTTGTGCATTCTCGAAATTTTCGCCTAATTTTGGCCAATATATCAGGAGAACATGAAGTGCAAAAAGGTACACTAAATTTCAGATTCAAACGCATCGCCTTAAAGTTGGAAATAAGAGGCGGAGGCCTTTCAAGATGCGTTCGAAAATTCTGCGTCTCTTCGTTAAACAGTCACTGTCTCGAAACATCTGCGCCACTTCTCGCTCTTTGATTTGCTCTCCGGAGACTTTACTTTGTGCCATCTCTTTCAACGGCGTGATCTCCTGTTATAAAGCGCAATTTTGTGAATTCTGAAAATATTCGCAAGTTTTGGCCAATGTATCAGGAGAACATGAAGTGGAAAGAGGTATACTAAATTTCAGCTTCAAAGGCATCGCCTTAAAGTTGGAAATAGGAGGCGGAGGCCTTTCAAGAGGCGTTCGAATATTCTGCGTCTCTTCGTTAAACAGTCACTGTCTCGAAACATCTGCGCCACTTCTCGCTCTTTGATTTGCTCTCCGGAGACTTTACTTTGTGCCATCTCTTTCAACGGCGTGATCTCCTGTTATAAAGCGCAATTTTGTGAATTCTGAAAATATTCGCAAGTTTTGGCCAATGTATCAGGAGAACATGAAGTGGAAAGAGGTATACTAAATTTCAGCTTATAAGGCATCGCCTTAAAGTTGGAAATAGGAGGCGGAGGCCTTTCAAGAGGCGTTCGAATATTCTGCGTCTCTTCGTTAAACAGTCACTGTCTCGAAACATCTGCGCCACTTCTCGCTCTTTGATTTGCTCTCCGGAGACGTTACTTTGTGCCATATCTTTCGACGGCATGTTCTCCTGTTACAAAGCCCAATTTTGTGCGTTCTGAAAATTTTCGCCAGATTTTGGCCAATGTATCATGACAACATGAAGTGGAAAGAGGTATACTAAATTTCAGCTTCAAATGCATCGCCTTAAAGTTGCCAATAAGAAGCGCAGGCCTTTCAAGAGGTGTTCGAAAATTCTGCGTCTCTTCGTTAAACAGTCGCAGTCTCGAAACATCTGCGCCACTTCTCGCTCTTTGATTTGCTCTCCGGAGACGTTACTTTGTGCCATCCCTTTCGACGGCATGTTCTCCTGTTACCAAGCCCAATTTTGTGCAATCTCGAAATTTTCGCCTAATTTTGGCCAATATATCAGGAGAACATGAAGTGGAAAAAGGTACACTAAATTTCAGCTTCAAACGCATCCCCTTAAAGTTGCCAATAAGAGGCGCAGGCCTTTCAAGAGGGGTTCGAAAATTCTGCGTCTCTTCGTTGAACAGTCACTGTCTCTAAACTTCTGCCCCACTTGTCGCTCACTGATTTGCTCTCCGGAGACGTTACTTTGTGCCATCCGTTTCGACGGCTTGTTCTCCTGTTACAAAGCGCAATTTTGTGCGTTCTGAAAATTTTCGCCAGATTTTGGCCAATGTATCATGAGAACATGAAGTGGAAAGAGGTATACTAAATTTCAGCTTCAAATGCATCGCCTTAAAGTGGCCAATAAGAGGCGCATTCCTTTCAAGAGGCGTTCGAAAATTCTGCGTCTCTTCGTTAAACAGTCACTGTCTCGAAACATCTGCGCCACTTCTCGCTCTTCGATTTGCTCTCCGGAGACGTTACCTTGTGCCATCTCTTTCGACGGCATGTTCTCCTATTACAAAGGGCAATTTTGTGCGTTCTGAAAATTTTCGACAGATTTTGGCCAATATATCATGAGAACATGAAGTGGAAAGAGGTATACTAAATTTCAGCTTCAAAGGCTTCGCTTTAAAGTTGCTAATATGAGGCGCATTCCTTTCAAGAGGCGTTCGAAAATTCTGCGTCTCTTCGTTAAACAGTCACTGTCTCGAAACATCTGCGCCACTTCTCGCTCTTCGATTTGCTCTCCGGAGACGTTACTTTGTGCCATCTCTTTCAACGGCATGATCTCCTGTTACAAAGCCCAATTTTGTGCATTCTGAAAATATTCGCAGGTTTTGGCCAATATATCAGGAGAACATGAAGTGGAATGAGGTATACTAAATTTCAGCTTCAAAGGCATCGCCGTAAAGTTGCTAATAAGAGGCGGAGGCCTTTCAAGAGGCGTTCGAAAATTCTGCGTCTCTTCGTTAAACAGTCACTGTCTCGAAACATCTGCGCCACTTCTCGCTCTTTGATTTGCTCTCCGGAGACGTTACTTTGTGCCATCCCTTTCGACGGCATGTTCTCCTGTTACAAAGCCCAATTTTGTGCATTCTGAAAATTTTGGCCAAATTTTGGCCAATGTATGAGGAGAACATGAAGTGGAAAGAGGTACACTAAATTTCAGCTTCAAAGGCATCGCTTTAAAGTTGCTAATATGAGGCGCATTCCTTTCAAGAGGCGTTCGAAAATTCTGCGTCTCTTCGTTAAACAGTCACTGTCTCGAAACTTCTGCCCCACTTCTCGCGCACTGATTTGCTCTCCGGAGACGTTACTTTGTGCCATCCCTTTCGACGGCTTGTTCTCCTGTTACAAAGCGCAATTTTGTGCGTTCTGAAAATATTCGCAGGTTTTGGCCAATATATCAGGAGAACATGAAGTGGAATGAGGTATACTAAATTTCAGCTTCAAAGGCATCGCTTTAAAGTTGCTAATATGAGGCGCATTCCTTTCAAGAGGCGTTCGAAAATTCTGCGTCTCTTCGTTAAACAGTCATTGTCTCGAAACATCTGCGCCACTTCTCGCTCTTTGATTTGCTCTCCGGAGACGTTACTTTGTGCCATCCCTTTCGACGGCATGTTCTCCTGTTACAAAGCCCAATTTTGTGCATTCTGAAAATTTTGGCCAAATTTTGGCCAATGTATGAGGAGAACATGAAGTGGAAAGAGGTACACTAAATTTCAGCTTCAAAGGCATCGCTATAAAGTGGCTAATATGAGGCGCATTCCTTTCAAGAGGCGTTCGAAAATTCTGCGTCTCTTCGTTAAACAGTCACTGTCTCGAAACTTCTGCCCCACTTCTCGCGCACTGATTTGCTCTCCGGAGACGTTACTTTGTGCCATCTCTTTCGACGGCATGTTCTCCTGTTACAAAGCCCAATGTTGTTCATTCTGAAAATTTTCGCCAGATTTTGGCCAACATATCATGAGAACATAAAGTGGAAAGAGGTATACTAAATTTCAGCTTCAAAGGCATCGCCTTAAAGTTGCAAATATAAGGCGGAGGCCTTTCAAGAGGCGTTCCAAAATTCTGCGTCTCTTCGATATACAGTCACTGTCTCGAAACATCTGCGCCACTCCTCGCTCTTTGATTGGCTCTATGGAGACTTTACTTTGTGCCATCTCTTTCAACGGCATGATCTCCTGTTAAAAAGCGCAATTTTGTGAATTCTGAAAATATTCGCAAGTTTTGGCCAATGTATCAGGAGAACATGAAGTGGAAAGAAGTATACTAAATTTCAGCTTCAAAGGCATCGCCTTAAAGTTGGAAATAGGAGGCGGAGGCCTTTCAAGAGGCGTTCGAATATTCTGCGTCTCTTCGTTAAACAGTCACTGTCTCGAAACATCTGCGCCACTTCTCGCTCTTTGATTTGCTCTCCGGAGACGTTACTTTGTGCCATATCTTTCGACGGCATGTTCTGTTACAAAGCCCAATTTTGTGCATTCTCGAAATTTTCGCCTAATTTTGGCCAATATATCAGGAGAACATGAAGTGGAAAAAGGTACACTAAATTTCAGCTTCAAACGCATCGCCTTAAAGTTGCCAATAAGAGGCGCAGGCCTTTCAAGAGGGGTTCGAAAATTCTGCGTCTCTTCGTTAAACAGTCACTGTCTCGAAACATCTGCGCCACTTCTCGCTCTTTGATTTGCTCTCCGGAGACGTCACTTTGTGCCATATCTTTCGACGGCATGTTCTCCTGTTACAAAGCCCAATGTTGTTCATTCTGAAAATTTTCGCCAGATTTTGGCCAATGTATCAGGAGAACATGAAGTGGAAAAAGGTACACTAAATTTCAGCTTCAAACGCATCGCCTTAAAGTTGGAAATAAGAGGCGCAGGCCTTTCAAGAGGCGTTCGAAAATTCTGCGTCTCTTCGTTAAACAGTCACTGTCTCGAAACATCTGCGCCACTTCTCGCTCTTTGATTTGCTCTCCGGAGACGTCACTTTGTGCCATATCTTTCGACGGCATGTTCTCCTGTTACAAAGCCCAATGTTGTTCATTCTGAAAATTTTCGCCAGATTTTGGCCAATGTATCAGGAGAACATGAAGTGGAAAAAGGTACACTAAATTTCAGCTTCAAACGCATCGCCTTAAAGTTGGAAATAGGAGGCGGAGGCCTTTCAAGAGGCGTTCGAATATTCTGCGTCTCTTCGTTAAACAGTCACTGTCTCGAAACATCTGCGCCACTTCTCGCTCTTTGATTTGCTCTCCGGAGACGTTACTTTGTGCCATATCTTTCGACGGCATGTTCTCCTGTTACAAAGCCCAATTTTGTGCGTTCTGAAAATTTTCGCCAGATTTTGGCCAATGTATCATGACAACATGAAGTGGAAAGAGGTATACTAAATTTCAGCTTCAAATGCATCGCCTTAAAGTTGCCAATAAGAAGCGCAGGCCTTTCAAGAGGTGTTCGAAAATTCTGCGTCTCTTCGTTAAACAGTCGCAGTCTCGAAACATCTGCGCCACTTCTCGCTCTTTGATTTGCTCTCCGGAGACGTTACTTTGTGCCATCCCTTTCGACGGCATGTTCTCCTGTTACCAAGCCCAATTTTGTGCAATCTCGAAATTTTCGCCTAATTTTGGCCAATATATCAGGAGAACATGAAGTGGAAAAAGGTACACTAAATTTCAGCTTCAAACGCATCGCCTTAAAGTTGCCAATAAGAGGCGCAGGCCTTTCAAGAGGGGTTCGAAAATTCTGCGTCTCTTCGTTAAACAGTCACTGTCTCTAAACTTCTGCCCCACTTGTCGCTCACTGATTTGCTCTCCGGAGACGTTACTTTGTGCCATCCCTTTCGACGGCTTGTTCTCCTGTTACAAAGCGCAATTTTGTGCGTTCTGAAAATTTTCGCCAGATTTTGGCCAATGTATCATGAGAACATGAAGTGGAAAGAGGTATACTAAATTTCAGCTTCAAATGCATCGCCTTAAAGTTGGAAATAAGAGGCGGAGGCCTTTCAAGAGGCGTTCGAAAATTCTGCGTCTCTTCGTTAAACAGTCACTGTCTCGAAACATCTGCGCCACTTCTCGCTCTTCGATTTGCTCTCCGGAGACGTTACCTTGTGCCATCTCTTTCGACGGCATGTTCTCCTATTACAAAGGGCAATTTTGTGCATTCTGAAAATTTTCGACAGATTTTGGCCAATATATCATGAGAACATGAAGTGGAAAGAGGTATACTAAATTTCAGCTTCAAAGGCTTCGCTTTAAAGTTGCTAATATGAGGCGCATTCCTTTCAAGAGGCGTTCGAAAATTCTGCGTCTCTTTGTTAAACAGTCACTGTCTCGAAACTTCTGCCCCACTTCTCGCGCACTGATCTGATCTCCGGAGACGTTACTTTGTGCCATCCCTTTCGACGGCTTGTTCTCCTGTTACAAAGCGCAATTTTGTGCGTTCTGAAAATTTTCGCCAGATTTTGGCCAATGTATCATGAGAACATGAAGTGGAAAGAGGTATACTAAATTTCAGCTTCAAATGCATCGCCTTCAAGTTGCCAATAAGAAGCGCAGGCCATTCAAGAGGTGTTCGAAAATTCTGCGTCTCTTCGTTAAACACACACTGTCTCGAAACATCTGCGCCACTTCTCGCTCTTTGATTTGCTTTCCGGAGACGTTACTTTGTGCCATATCTTTCGACGGCATGTTCTCCTGTTACAAAGCCCAATTTTGTGCATTCTCGAAATTTTCGCCTAATTTTGGCCAATATATCAGGAGAACATGAAGTGCAAAAAGGTACACTAAATTTCAGATTCAAACGCATCGCCTTAAAGTTGGAAATAAGAGGCGGAGGCCTTTCAAGATGCGTTCGAAAATTCTGCGTCTCTTCGTTAAACAGTCACTGTCTCGAAACATCTGCGCCACTCCTCGCTCTTTGATTGGCTCTATGGAGACTTTACTTTGTGCCATCTCTTTCAACGGCGTGATCTCCTGTTAAAAAGCGCAATTTTGTGAATTCTGAAAATATTCGCAAGTTTTGGCCAATGTATCATGAGAACATGAAGTGGAAAGAGGTATACTAAATTTCAGCTTCAAATGCATCGCCTTCAAGTTGCCAATAAGAAGCGCAGGCCATTCAAGAGGTGTTCGAAAATTCTGCGTCTCTTCGTTAAACACTCACTGTCTCGAAACATCTGCGCCACTTCTCGCTCTTTGATTTGCTCTCCGGAGACTTTACTTTGTGCCATCTCTTTCAACGGCGTGATCTCCTGTTAAAAAGCGCAATTTTGTGAATTCTCAAAATATTCGCAAGTTTTGGCCAATGTATCAGGAGAACATGAAGTGGAAAGTGGTATACTAAATTTCAGCTTCAAAGGCATCGCCTTAAAGTTGGAAATAGGAGGCGGAGGCCTTTCAAGAGGCGTTCGAATATTCTGCGTCTCTTCGTTAAACAGTCACTGTCTCGAAACATCTGCGCCACTTCTCGCTCTTTGATTTGTTCTCCGGAGACTTTACTTTGTGCCATATCTTTCGACGGCATGTTCTCCTGTTACAAAGCCCAATTTTGTGCATTCTCGAAATTTTCGCCTAATTTTGGCCAATATATCAGGAGAACATGAAGTGGAAAAAGGTACACTAAATTTCAGCTTCAAACGCATCGCCTTAAAGTTGCCAATAAGAGGCGCAGGCCTTTCAAGAGGGGTTCGAAAATTCTGCGTCTCTTCGTTAAACAGTCACTGTCTCTAAACTTCTGCCCCACTTGTCGCTCACTGATTTGCTCTCCGGAGACGTTACTTTGTGCCATCCCTTTCGACGGCTTGTTCTCCTGTTACAAAGCGCAATTTTGTGCGTTCTGAAAATTTTCGCCAGATTTTGGCCAATGTATCATGAGAACATGAAGTGGAAAGAGGTATACTAAATTTCAGCTTCAAATGCATCGCCTTAAAGTTGGAAATAAGAGGCGGAGGCCTTTCAAGAGGCGTTCGAAAATTCTGCGTCTCTTCGTTAAACAGTCACTGTCTCGAAACATCTGCGCCACTCCTCGCTCTTCGATTTGCTCTCCGGAGACGTTACTTTGTGCCATCTCTTTCAACGGCATGATCTCCTGTTACAAAGCGCAATTTTGTGCATTCTGAAAATATTCGCAGGTTTTGGCCAATATATCAGGAGAACATGAAGTGGAATGAGGTATACTAAATTTCAGCTTCAAAGGCATCGCCGTAAAGTTGCTAATAAGAGGCGCAGGCCTTTCAAGATGCGTTCGAAAATTCTGCGTCTCTTCGTTAAACAGTCACTGTCTCGAAACATCTGCGCCACTTCTCGCTCTTTGATTTGCTCTCCGGAGACGTTACTTTGTGCCATCCCTTTCGACGGCTTGTTCTCCTGTTACAAAGCGCAATTTTGTGCGTTCTGAAAATTTTCGCCAGATTTTGGCCAATGTATCATGAGAACATGAAGTGGAAAGAGGTATACTAAATTTCAGCTTCAAATGCATCGCCTTCAAGTTGCCAATAAGAAGCGCAGGCCATTCAAGAGGTGTTCGAAAATTCTGCGTCTCTTCGTTAAACACTCACTGTCTCGAAACATCTGCGCCACTTCTCGCTCTTTGATTTGCTTTCCGGAGACGTTACTTTGTGCCATATCTTTCGACGGCATGTTCTCCTGTTACAAAGCCCAATTTTGTGCATTCTCGAAATTTTCGCCTAATTTTGGCCAATATATCAGGAGAACATGAAGTGCAAAAAGGTACACTAAATTTCAGATTCAAACGCATCGCCTTAAAGTTGGAAATAAGAGGCGGAGGCCTTTCAAGATGCGTTCGAAAATTCTGCGTCTCTTCGTTAAACAGTCACTGTCTCGAAACATCTGCGCCACTTCTCGCTCTTTGATTTGCTCTCCGGAGACTTTACTTTGTGCCATCTCTTTCAACGGCGTGATCTCCTGTTATAAAGCGCAATTTTGTGAATTCTGAAAATATTCGCAAGTTTTGGCCAATGTATCAGGAGAACATGAAGTGGAAAGAGGTATACTAAATTTCAGCTTCAAAGGCATCGCCTTAAAGTTGGAAATAGGAGGCGGAGGCCTTTCAAGAGGCGTTCGAATATTCTGCGTCTCTTCGTTAAACAGTCACTGTCTCGAAACATCTGCGCCACTTCTCGCTCTTTGATTTGCTCTCCGGAGACTTTACTTTGTGCCATCTCTTTCAACGGCGTGATCTCCTGTTATAAAGCGCAATTTTGTGAATTCTGAAAATATTCGCAAGTTTTGGCCAATGTATCAGGAGAACATGAAGTGGAAAGAGGTATACTAAATTTCAGCTTATAAGGCATCGCCTTAAAGTTGGAAATAGGAGGCGGAGGCCTTTCAAGAGGCGTTCGAATATTCTGCGTCTCTTCGTTAAACAGTCACTGTCTCGAAACATCTGCGCCACTTCTCGCTCTTTGATTTGCTCTCCGGAGACGTTACTTTGTGCCATATCTTTCGACGGCATGTTCTCCTGTTACAAAGCCCAATTTTGTGCGTTCTGAAAATTTTCGCCAGATTTTGGCCAATGTATCATGACAACATGAAGTGGAAAGAGGTATACTAAATTTCAGCTTCAAATGCATCGCCTTAAAGTTGCCAATAAGAAGCGCAGGCCTTTCAAGAGGTGTTCGAAAATTCTGCGTCTCTTCGTTAAACAGTCGCAGTCTCGAAACATCTGCGCCACTTCTCGCTCTTTGATTTGCTCTCCGGAGACGTTACTTTGTGCCATCCCTTTCGACGGCATGTTCTCCTGTTACCAAGCCCAATTTTGTGCAATCTCGAAATTTTCGCCTAATTTTGGCCAATATATCAGGAGAACATGAAGTGGAAAAAGGTACACTAAATTTCAGCTTCAAACGCATCCCCTTAAAGTTGCCAATAAGAGGCGCAGGCCTTTCAAGAGGGGTTCGAAAATTCTGCGTCTCTTCGTTGAACAGTCACTGTCTCTAAACTTCTGCCCCACTTGTCGCTCACTGATTTGCTCTCCGGAGACGTTACTTTGTGCCATCCGTTTCGACGGCTTGTTCTCCTGTTACAAAGCGCAATTTTGTGCGTTCTGAAAATTTTCGCCAGATTTTGGCCAATGTATCATGAGAACATGAAGTGGAAAGAGGTATACTAAATTTCAGCTTCAAATGCATCGCCTTAAAGTGGCCAATAAGAGGCGCATTCCTTTCAAGAGGCGTTCGAAAATTCTGCGTCTCTTCGTTAAACAGTCACTGTCTCGAAACATCTGCGCCACTTCTCGCTCTTCGATTTGCTCTCCGGAGACGTTACCTTGTGCCATCTCTTTCGACGGCATGTTCTCCTATTACAAAGGGCAATTTTGTGCGTTCTGAAAATTTTCGACAGATTTTGGCCAATATATCATGAGAACATGAAGTGGAAAGAGGTATACTAAATTTCAGCTTCAAAGGCTTCGCTTTAAAGTTGCTAATATGAGGCGCATTCCTTTCAAGAGGCGTTCGAAAATTCTGCGTCTCTTCGTTAAACAGTCACTGTCTCGAAACATCTGCGCCACTTCTCGCTCTTCGATTTGCTCTCCGGAGACGTTACTTTGTGCCATCTCTTTCAACGGCATGATCTCCTGTTACAAAGCCCAATTTTGTGCATTCTGAAAATATTCGCAGGTTTTGGCCAATATATCAGGAGAACATGAAGTGGAATGAGGTATACTAAATTTCAGCTTCAAAGGCATCGCCGTAAAGTTGCTAATAAGAGGCGGAGGCCTTTCAAGAGGCGTTCGAAAATTCTGCGTCTCTTCGTTAAACAGTCACTGTCTCGAAACATCTGCGCCACTTCTCGCTCTTTGATTTGCTCTCCGGAGACGTTACTTTGTGCCATCCCTTTCGACGGCATGTTCTCCTGTTACAAAGCCCAATTTTGTGCATTCTGAAAATTTTGGCCAAATTTTGGCCAATGTATGAGGAGAACATGAAGTGGAAAGAGGTACACTAAATTTCAGCTTCAAAGGCATCGCTTTAAAGTTGCTAATATGAGGCGCATTCCTTTCAAGAGGCGTTCGAAAATTCTGCGTCTCTTCGTTAAACAGTCACTGTCTCGAAACTTCTGCCCCACTTCTCGCGCACTGATTTGCTCTCCGGAGACGTTACTTTGTGCCATCCCTTTCGACGGCTTGTTCTCCTGTTACAAAGCGCAATTTTGTGCGTTCTGAAAATATTCGCAGGTTTTGGCCAATATATCAGGAGAACATGAAGTGGAATGAGGTATACTAAATTTCAGCTTCAAAGGCATCGCTTTAAAGTTGCTAATATGAGGCGCATTCCTTTCAAGAGGCGTTCGAAAATTCTGCGTCTCTTCGTTAAACAGTCATTGTCTCGAAACATCTGCGCCACTTCTCGCTCTTTGATTTGCTCTCCGGAGACGTTACTTTGTGCCATCCCTTTCGACGGCATGTTCTCCTGTTACAAAGCCCAATTTTGTGCATTCTGAAAATTTTGGCCAAATTTTGGCCAATGTATGAGGAGAACATGAAGTGGAAAGAGGTACACTAAATTTCAGCTTCAAAGGCATCGCTATAAAGTGGCTAATATGAGGCGCATTCCTTTCAAGAGGCGTTCGAAAATTCTGCGTCTCTTCGTTAAACAGTCACTGTCTCGAAACTTCTGCCCCACTTCTCGCGCACTGATTTGCTCTCCGGAGACGTTACTTTGTGCCATCTCTTTCGACGGCATGTTCTCCTGTTACAAAGCCCAATGTTGTTCATTCTGAAAATTTTCGCCAGATTTTGGCCAACATATCATGAGAACATAAAGTGGAAAGAGGTATACTAAATTTCAGCTTCAAAGGCATCGCCTTAAAGTTGCAAATATAAGGCGGAGGCCTTTCAAGAGGCGTTCCAAAATTCTGCGTCTCTTCGATATACAGTCACTGTCTCGAAACATCTGCGCCACTCCTCGCTCTTTGATTGGCTCTATGGAGACTTTACTTTGTGCCATCTCTTTCAACGGCATGATCTCCTGTTAAAAAGCGCAATTTTGTGAATTCTGAAAATATTCGCAAGTTTTGGCCAATGTATCAGGAGAACATGAAGTGGAAAGAAGTATACTAAATTTCAGCTTCAAAGGCATCGCCTTAAAGTTGGAAATAGGAGGCGGAGGCCTTTCAAGAGGCGTTCGAATATTCTGCGTCTCTTCGTTAAACAGTCACTGTCTCGAAACATCTGCGCCACTTCTCGCTCTTTGATTTGCTCTCCGGAGACGTTACTTTGTGCCATATCTTTCGACGGCATGTTCTGTTACAAAGCCCAATTTTGTGCATTCTCGAAATTTTCGCCT
This sequence comes from Andrena cerasifolii, assembly GCF_050908995.1. NCBI lineage: Eukaryota > Metazoa > Arthropoda > Insecta > Hymenoptera > Andrenidae > Andrena > Andrena cerasifolii. The sequence continues at coordinate 11,878 of NW_027485038.1, forward strand.
AATTTTGGCCAATATATCAGGAGAACATGAAGTGGAAAAAGGTACACTAAATTTCAGCTTCAAACGCATCGCCTTAAAGTTGCCAATAAGAGGCGCAGGCCTTTCAAGAGGGGTTCGAAAATTCTGCGTCTCTTCGTTAAACAGTCACTGTCTCGAAACATCTGCGCCACTTCTCGCTCTTTGATTTGCTCTCCGGAGACGTCACTTTGTGCCATATCTTTCGACGGCATGTTCTCCTGTTACAAAGCCCAATGTTGTTCATTCTGAAAATTTTCGCCAGATTTTGGCCAATGTATCAGGAGAACATGAAGTGGAAAAAGGTACACTAAATTTCAGCTTCAAACGCATCGCCTTAAAGTTGGAAATAAGAGGCGCAGGCCTTTCAAGAGGCGTTCGAAAATTCTGCGTCTCTTCGTTAAACAGTCACTGTCTCGAAACATCTGCGCCACTTCTCGCTCTTTGATTTGCTCTCCGGAGACGTCACTTTGTGCCATATCTTTCGACGGCATGTTCTCCTGTTACAAAGCCCAATGTTGTTCATTCTGAAAATTTTCGCCAGATTTTGGCCAATGTATCAGGAGAACATGAAGTGGAAAAAGGTACACTAAATTTCAGCTTCAAACGCATCGCCTTAAAGTTGGAAATAGGAGGCGGAGGCCTTTCAAGAGGCGTTCGAATATTCTGCGTCTCTTCGTTAAACAGTCACTGTCTCGAAACATCTGCGCCACTTCTCGCTCTTTGATTTGCTCTCCGGAGACGTTACTTTGTGCCATATCTTTCGACGGCATGTTCTCCTGTTACAAAGCCCAATTTTGTGCGTTCTGAAAATTTTCGCCAGATTTTGGCCAATGTATCATGACAACATGAAGTGGAAAGAGGTATACTAAATTTCAGCTTCAAATGCATCGCCTTAAAGTTGCCAATAAGAAGCGCAGGCCTTTCAAGAGGTGTTCGAAAATTCTGCGTCTCTTCGTTAAACAGTCGCAGTCTCGAAACATCTGCGCCACTTCTCGCTCTTTGATTTGCTCTCCGGAGACGTTACTTTGTGCCATCCCTTTCGACGGCATGTTCTCCTGTTACCAAGCCCAATTTTGTGCAATCTCGAAATTTTCGCCTAATTTTGGCCAATATATCAGGAGAACATGAAGTGGAAAAAGGTACACTAAATTTCAGCTTCAAACGCATCGCCTTAAAGTTGCCAATAAGAGGCGCAGGCCTTTCAAGAGGGGTTCGAAAATTCTGCGTCTCTTCGTTAAACAGTCACTGTCTCTAAACTTCTGCCCCACTTGTCGCTCACTGATTTGCTCTCCGGAGACGTTACTTTGTGCCATCCCTTTCGACGGCTTGTTCTCCTGTTACAAAGCGCAATTTTGTGCGTTCTGAAAATTTTCGCCAGATTTTGGCCAATGTATCATGAGAACATGAAGTGGAAAGAGGTATACTAAATTTCAGCTTCAAATGCATCGCCTTAAAGTTGGAAATAAGAGGCGGAGGCCTTTCAAGAGGCGTTCGAAAATTCTGCGTCTCTTCGTTAAACAGTCACTGTCTCGAAACATCTGCGCCACTTCTCGCTCTTCGATTTGCTCTCCGGAGACGTTACCTTGTGCCATCTCTTTCGACGGCATGTTCTCCTATTACAAAGGGCAATTTTGTGCATTCTGAAAATTTTCGACAGATTTTGGCCAACATATCATGAGAACATAAAGTGGAAAGAGGTATACTAAATTTCAGCTTCAAAGGCATCGCCTTAAAGTTGGAAATAGGAGACGGAGGCCTTTCAAGAGGCGTTCGAATATTCTGCGTCTCTTCGTTAAACAGTCACTGTCTCGAAACATCTGCGCCACTTCTCGCTCTTCGATTTGCTCTCCGGAGACGTTACTTTGTGCCATCTCTTTCAACGGCATGATCTCCTGTTACAAAGCCCAATTTTGTGCATTCTGAAAATATTCGCAGGTTTTGGCCAATATATCAGGAGAACATGAAGTGGAATGAGGTATACTAAATTTCAGCTTCAAAGGCATCGCCGTAAAGTTGCTAATAAGAGGCGGAGGCCTTTCAAGAGGAGTTCGAAAATTCTGCGTCTCTTCGTTAAACAGTCACTGTCTCGAAACATCTGCGCCACTTCTCGCTCTTTGATTTGCTCTCCGGAGACGTTACTTTGTGTCATCCCTTTCGACGGCATGTTCTCCTGTTACAAAGCCCAATTTTGTGCATTCTGAAAATTTTGGCCAAATTTTGGCCAATGTATGAGGAGAACATGAAGTGGAAAGAGGTACACTAAATTTCAGCTTCAAAGGCATCGCTTTAAAGTTGCTAATATGAGGCGCATTCCTTTCAAGAGGCGTTCGAAAATTCTGCGTCTCTTCGTTAAACAGTCACTGTCTCGAAACTTCTGCCCCACTTCTCGCGCACTGATTTGCTCTCCGGAGACGTTACTTTGTGCCATCCCTTTCGACGGCTTGTTCTCCTGTTACAAAGCGCAATTTTGTGCGTTCTGAAAATATTCGCAGGTTTTGGCCAATATATCAGGAGAACATGAAGTGGAATGAGGTATACTAAATTTCAGCTTCAAAGGCATCGCTTTAAAGTTGCTAATATGAGGCGCATTCCTTTCAAGAGGCGTTCGAAAATTCTGCGTCTCTTCGTTAAACAGTCATTGTCTCGAAACATCTGCGCCACTTCTCGCTCTTTGATTTGCTCTCCGGAGACGTTACTTTGTGCCATCCCTTTCGACGGCATGTTCTCCTGTTACAAAGCCCAATTTTGTGCATTCTGAAAATTTTGGCCAAATTTTGGCCAATGTATGAGGAGAACATGAAGTGGAAAGAGGTACACTAAATTTCAGCTTCAAAGGCATCGCTTTAAAGTGGCTAATATGAGGCGCATTCCTTTCAAGAGGCGTTCGAAAATTCTGCGTCTCTTCGTTAAACAGTCACTGTCTCGAAACTTCTGCCCCACTTCTCGCGCACTGATTTGCTCTCCGGAGACGTTACTTTGTGCCATCTCTTTCGACGGCATGTTCTCCTGTTACAAAGCCCAATGTTGTTCATTCTGAAAATTTTCGCCAGATTTTGGCCAATGTATCATGAGAACATGAAGTGGAAAGAGGTATACTAAATTTCAGCTTCAAATGCATCGCCTTAAAGTTGGAAATAAGAGGCGGAGGCCTTTCAAGAGTCGTTCGAAAATTCTGCGTCTCTTCGTTAAACAGTCACTGTCTCGAAACATCTGCGCCACTTCTCGCTCTTCGATTTGCTCTCCGCAGACATTACCTTGTGCCATCTCTTTCGACGGCATGTTCTCCTATTACAAAGGGCAATTTTGTGCATTCTGAAAATTTTCGCCAGATTTTGGCCAACATATCATGAGAACATAAAGTGGAAAGAGGTATACTAAATTTCAGCTTCAAAGGCATCGCCTTAAAGTTGCAAATATAAGGCGGAGGCCTTTCAAGAGGCGTTCCAAAATTCTGCGTCTCTTCGATAAACAGTCACTGTCTCGAAACATCTGCGCCACTCCTCGCTCTTTGATTGGCTCTATGGAGACTTTACTTTGTGCCATCTCTTTCAACGGCATGATCTCCTGTTAAAAAGCGCAATTTTGTGAATTCTGAAAATATTCGCAAGTTTTGGCCAATGTATCAGGAGAACATGAAGTGGAAAGAAGTATACTAAATTTCAGCTTCAAAGGCATCGCCTTAAAGTTGGAAATAGGAGGCGGAGGCCTTTCAAGAGGCGTTCGAATATTCTGCGTCTCTTCGTTAAACAGTCACTGTCTCGAAACATCTGCGCCACTTCTCGCTCTTTGATTTGCTCTCCGGAGACGTTACTTTGTGCCATATCTTTCGACGGTATGTTCTCCTGTTACAAAGCCCAATTTTGTGCATTCTCGAAATTTTCGCCTAATTTTGGCCAATATATCAGGAGAACATGAAGTGGAAAAAGGTACACTAAATTTCAGCTTCAAACGCATCGCCTTAAAGTTGCCAATAAGAGGCGCAGGCCTTTCAAGAGGGGTTCGAAAATTCTGCGTCTCTTCGTTAAACAGTCACTGTCTCGAAACATCTGCGCCACTTCTCGCTCTTTGATTTGCTCTCCGGAGACGTCACTTTGTGCCATATCTTTCGACGGCATGTTCTCCTGTTACAAAGCCCAATGTTGTTCATTCTGAAAATTTTCGCCAGATTTTGGCCAATGTATCAGGAGAACATGAAGTGGAAAAAGGTACACTAAATTTCAGCTTCAAACGCATCGCCTTAAAGTTGGAAATAAGAGGCGCAGGCCTTTCAAGAGGCGTTCGAAAATTCTGCATCTCTTCGTTAAACAGTCACTGTCTCGAAACATCTGCGCCACTCCTCGCTCTTCGATTTGCTCTCCGGAGACGTTACTTTGTGCCATCTCTTTCAACGGCATATTCTCCTGTTACAAAGCCCAATGTTGTTCATTCTGAAAATTTTCGCCAGATTTTGGCCAATGTATCAGGAGAACATGAAGTGGAAAAAGGTACACTAAATTTCAGCTTCAAACGCATCGCCTTAAAGTTGGAAATAAGAGGCGCAGGCCTTTCAAGAGGCGTTCGAAAATTCTGCATCTCTTCGTTAAACAGTCACTGTCTCGAAACATCTGCGCCACTCCTCGCTCTTCGATTTGCTCTCCGGAGACGTTACTTTGTGCCATCTCTTTCAACGGCATATTCTCCTGTTACAAAGCCCAATGTTGTTCATTCTGAAAATTTTCGCCAGATTTTGGCCAATGTATCAGGAGAACATGAAGTGGAAAAAGGTACACTAAATTTCAGCTTCAAACGCATCGCCTTAAAGTTGGAAATAAGAGGCGCAGGCCTTTCAAGAGGCGTTCGAAAATTCTGCATCTCTTCGTTAAACAGTCACTGTCTCGAAACATCTGCGCCACTCCTCGCTCTTCGATTTGCTCTCCGGAGACGTTACTTTGTGCCATCTCTTTCAACGGCATGATCTCCTGTTACAAAGCGCAATTTTGTGCATTCTGAAAATATTCGCCAGATTTTGGCCAATATATCATGAGAACATGAAGTGGAAAGAGGTACACTAAATTTCAGCTTCAAAGGCATCGCTTTAAAGTTGCTAATATGAGGCGCATTCCTTTCAAGAGGCGTTCGAAAATTCTGCGTCTCTTCGTTAAACAGTCACTGTCTCGAAACATCTGCGCCACTTCTCGCTCTTTGATTTGCTCTCCGGAGACTTTACTTTGTGCCATCTCTTTCAACGGCGTGATCTCCTGTTATAAAGCGCAATTTTGTGAATTCTGAAAATATTCGCAAGTTTTGGCCAATGTATCAGGAGAACATGAAGTGGAAAGAGGTATACTAAATTTCAGCTTATAAGGCATCGCCTTAAAGTTGGAAATAGGAGGCGGAGGCCTTTCAAGAGGCGTTCGAATATTCTGCGTCTCTTCGTTAAACAGTCACTGTCTCGAAACATCTGCGCCACTTCTCGCTCTTTGATTTGCTCTCCGGAGACGTTACTTTGTGCCATATCTTTCGACGGCATGTTCTCCTGTTACAAAGCCCAATTTTGTGCGTTCTGAAAATTTTCGCCAGATTTTGGCCAATGTATCATGACAACATGAAGTGGAAAGAGGTATACTAAATTTCAGCTTCAAATGCATCGCCTTAAAGTTGCCAATAAGAAGCGCAGGCCTTTCAAGAGGTGTTCGAAAATTCTGCGTCTCTTCGTTAAACAGTCGCAGTCTCGAAACATCTGCGCCACTTCTCGCTCTTTGATTTGCTCTCCGGAGACGTTACTTTGTGCCATCCCTTTCGACGGCATGTTCTCCTGTTACCAAGCCCAATTTTGTGCAATCTCGAAATTTTCGCCTAATTTTGGCCAATATATCAGGAGAACATGAAGTGGAAAAAGGTACACTAAATTTCAGCTTCAAACGCATCGCCTTAAAGTTGCCAATAAGAGGCGCAGGCCTTTCAAGAGGGGTTCGAAAATTCTGCGTCTCTTCGTTAAACAGTCACTGTCTCTAAACTTCTGCCCCACTTGTCGCTCACTGATTTGCTCTCCGGAGACGTTACTTTGTGCCATTCCTTTCGACGGCTTGTTCTCCTGTTACAAAGCGCAATTTTGTGCGTTCTGAAAATTTTCGCCAGATTTTGGCCAATGTATCATGAGAACATGAAGTGGAAAGAGGTATACTAAATTTCAGCTTCAAATGCATCGCCTTAAAGTTGGAAATAAGAGGCGGAGGCCTTTCAAGAGGCGTTCGAAAATTCTGCGCCTCTTCGTTAAACAGTCACTGTCTCGAAACATCTGCGCCACTCCTCGCTCTTCGATTTGCTCTCCGGAGACGTTACTTTGTGCCATCCCTTTCGACGGCATGTTCTCCTGTTACAAAGCCCAATTTTGTGCATTCTGAAAATATTCGCAGGTTTTGGCCAATATATCAGGAGAACATGAAGTGGAATGAGGTATACTAAATTTCAGCTTCAAAGGCATCGCCGTAAAGTTGCTAATAAGAGGCGGAGGCCTTTCAAGAGGCGTTCGAAAATTCTGCGTCTCTTCGTTAAACAGTCACTGTCTCGAAACATCTGCGCCACTTCTCGCTCTTTGATTTGCTCTCCGGAGACGTTACTTTGTGCCATCCCTTTCGACGGCATGTTCTCCTGTTACAAAGCCCAATTTTGTGCATTCTGAAAATTTTGGCCAAATTTTGGCCAATGTATGAGGAGAACATGAAGTGGAAAGAGGTACACTAAATTTCAGCTTCAAAGGCATCGCTTTAAAGTTGCTAATATGAGGCGCATTCCTTTCAAGAGGCGTTCGAAAATTCTGCGTCTCTTCGTTAAACAGTCACTGTCTCGAAACTTCTGCCCCACTTCTCGCGCACTGATTTGCTCTCCGGAGACGTTACTTTGTGCCATCCCTTTCGACGGCTTGTTCTCCTGTTACAAAGCGCAATTTTGTGCGTTCTGAAAATATTCGCAGGTTTTGGCCAATATATCAGGAGAACATGAAGTGGAATGAGGTATACTAAATTTCAGCTTCAAAGGCATCGCTTTAAAGTTGCTAATATGAGGCGCATTCCTTTCAAGAGGCGTTCGAAAATTCTGCGTCTCTTCGTTAAACAGTCATTGTCTCGAAACATCTGCGCCACTTCTCGCTCTTTGATTTGCACTCCGGAGACGTTACTTTGTGCCATCCCTTTCGACGGCATGTTCTCCTGTTACAAAGCCCAATTTTGTGCATTCTGAAAATTTTGGCCAAATTTTGGCCAATGTATGAGGAGAACATGAAGTGGAAAGAGGTACACAAATTTCAGCTTCAAAGGCATCGCTTTAAAGTGGCTAATATGAGGCGCATTCCTTTCAAGAGGCGTTCGAAAATTCTGCGTCTCTTCGTTAAACAGTCACTGTCTCGAAACTTCTGCCCCACTTCTCGCGCACTGATTTGCTCTCCGGAGACGTTACTTTGTGCCATCTCTTTCGACGGCATGTTCTCCTGTTACAAAGCCCAATGTTGTTCATTCTGAAAATTTTCGCCAGATTTTGGCCAATGTATCATGAGAACATGAAGTGGAAAGAGGTATACTAAATTTCAGCTTCAAATGCATCGCCTTAAAGTTGGAAATAAGAGGCGGAGGCCTTTCAAGAGTCGTTCGAAAATTCTGCGTCTCTTCGTTAAACAGTCACTGTCTCGAAACATCTGCGCCACTTCTCGCTCTTCGATTTGCTCTCCGCAGACATTACCTTGTGCCATCTCTTTCGACGGCATGTTCTCCTATTACAAAGGGCAATTTTGTGCATTCTGAAAATTTTCGCCAGATTTTGGCCAACATATCATGAGAACATAAAGTGGAAAGAGGTATACTAAATTTCAGCTTCAAAGGCATCGCCTTAAAGTTGCAAATATAAGGCGGAGGCCTTTCAAGAGGCGTTCCAAAATTCTGCGTCTCTTCGATAAACAGTCACTGTCTCGAAACATCTGCGCCACTCCTCGCTCTTTGATTGGCTCTATGGAGACTTTACTTTGTGCCATCTCTTTCAACGGCATGATCTCCTGTTAAAAAGCGCAATTTTGTGAATTCTGAAAATATTCGCAAGTTTTGGCCAATGTATCAGGAGAACATGAAGTGGAAAGAGGTATACTAAATTTCAGCTTATAAGGCATCGCCTTAAAGTTGGAAATAGGAGGCGGAGGCCTTTCAAGAGGCGTTCGAATATTCTGCGTCTCTTCGTTAAACAGTCACTGTCTCGAAACATCTGCGCCACTTCTCGCTCTTTGATTTGCTCTCCGGAGACGTTACTTTGTGCCATATCTTTCGACGGCATGTTCTCCTGTTACAAAGCCCAATTTTGTGCGTTCTGAAAATTTTCGCCAGATTTTGGCCAATGTATCATGACAACATGAAGTGGAAAGAGGTATACTAAATTTCAGCTTCAAATGCATCGCCTTAAAGTTGCCAATAAGAAGCGCAGGCCTTTCAAGAGGTGTTCGAAAATTCTGCGTCTCTTCGTTAAACAGTCGCAGTCTCGAAACATCTGCGCCACTTCTCGCTCTTTGATTTGCTCTCCGGAGACGTTACTTTGTGCCATCCCTTTCGACGGCATGTTCTCCTGTTACCAAGCCCAATTTTGTGCAATCTCGAAATTTTCGCCTAATTTTGGCCAATATATCAGGAGAACATGAAGTGGAAAAAGGTACACTAAATTTCAGCTTCAAACGCATCGCCTTAAAGTTGCCAATAAGAGGCGCAGGCCTTTCAAGAGGGGTTCGAAAATTCTGCGTCTCTTCGTTAAACAGTCACTGTCTCTAAACTTCTGCCCCACTTGTCGCTCACTGATTTGCTCTCCGGAGACGTTACTTTGTGCCATTCCTTTCGACGGCTTGTTCTCCTGTTACAAAGCGCAATTTTGTGCGTTCTGAAAATTTTCGCCAGATTTTGGCCAATGTATCATGAGAACATGAAGTGGAAAGAGGTATACTAAATTTCAGCTTCAAATGCATCGCCTTAAAGTTGGAAATAAGAGGCGGAGGCCTTTCAAGAGGCGTTCGAAAATTCTGCGCCTCTTCGTTAAACAGTCACTGTCTCGAAACATCTGCGCCACTCCTCGCTCTTCGATTTGCTCTCCGGAGACGTTACTTTGTGCCATCCCTTTCGACGGCATGTTCTCCTGTTACAAAGCCCAATTTTGTGCATTCTGAAAATATTCGCAGGTTTTGGCCAATATATCAGGAGAACATGAAGTGGAATGAGGTATACTAAATTTCAGCTTCAAAGGCATCGCCGTAAAGTTGCTAATAAGAGGCGGAGGCCTTTCAAGAGGCGTTCGAAAATTCTGCGTCTCTTCGTTAAACAGTCACTGTCTCGAAACATCTGCGCCACTTCTCGCTCTTTGATTTGCTCTCCGGAGACGTTACTTTGTGCCATCCCTTTCGACGGCATGTTCTCCTGTTACAAAGCCCAATTTTGTGCATTCTGAAAATTTTGGCCAAATTTTGGCCAATGTATGAGGAGAACATGAAGTGGAAAGAGGTACACTAAATTTCAGCTTCAAAGGCATCGCTTTAAAGTTGCTAATATGAGGCGCATTCCTTTCAAGAGGCGTTCGAAAATTCTGCGTCTCTTCGTTAAACAGTCACTGTCTCGAAACTTCTGCCCCACTTCTCGCGCACTGATTTGCTCTCCGGAGACGTTACTTTGTGCCATCCCTTTCGACGGCTTGTTCTCCTGTTACAAAGCGCAATTTTGTGCGTTCTGAAAATATTCGCAGGTTTTGGCCAATATATCAGGAGAACATGAAGTGGAATGAGGTATACTAAATTTCAGCTTCAAAGGCATCGCTTTAAAGTTGCTAATATGAGGCGCATTCCTTTCAAGAGGCGTTCGAAAATTCTGCGTCTCTTCGTTAAACAGTCATTGTCTCGAAACATCTGCGCCACTTCTCGCGCACTGATTTGCTCTCCGGAGACGTTACTTTGTGCCATCTCTTTCGACGGCATGTTCTCCTGTTACAAAGCCCAATGTTGTTCATTCTGAAAATTTTCGCCAGATTTTGGCCAATGTATCATGAGAACATGAAGTGGAAAGAGGTATACTAAATTTCAGCTTCAAATGCATCGCCTTAAAGTTGGAAATAAGAGGCGGAGGCCTTTCAAGAGTCGTTCGAAAATTCTGCGTCTCTTCGTTAAACAGTCACTGTCTCGAAACATCTGCGCCACTTCTCGCTCTTCGATTTGCTCTCCGCAGACATTACCTTGTGCCATCTCTTTCGACGGCATGTTCTCCTATTACAAAGGGCAATTTTGTGCATTCTGAAAATTTTCGCCAGATTTTGGCCAACATATCATGAGAACATAAAGTGGAAAGAGGTATACTAAATTTCAGCTTCAAAGGCATCGCCTTAAAGTTGCAAATATAAGGCGGAGGCCTTTCAAGAGGCGTTCCAAAATTCTGCGTCTCTTCGATAAACAGTCACTGTCTCGAAACATCTGCGCCACTCCTCGCTCTTTGATTGGCTCTATGGAGACTTTACTTTGTGCCATCTCTTTCAACGGCATGATCTCCTGTTAAAAAGCGCAATTTTGTGAATTCTGAAAATATTCGCAAGTTTTGGCCAATGTATCAGGAGAACATGAAGTGGAAAGAAGTATACTAAATTTCAGCTTCAAAGGCATCGCCTTAAAGTTGGAAATAGGAGGCGGAGGCCTTTCAAGAGGCGTTCGAATATTCTGCGTCTCTTCGTTAAACAGTCACTGTCTCGAAACATCTGCGCCACTTCTCGCTCTTTGATTTGCTCTCCGGAGACGTTACTTTGTGCCATATCTTTCGACGGCATGTTCTCCTGTTACAAAGCCCAATTTTGTGCATTCTCGAAATTTTCGCCTAATTTTGGCCAATATATCAGGAGAACATGAAGTGGAAAAAGGTACACTAAATTTCAGCTTCAAACGCATCGCCTTAAAGTTGCCAATAAGAGGCGCAGGCCTTTCAAGAGGGGTTCGAAAATTCTGCGTCTCTTCGTTAAACAGTCACTGTCTCGAAACATCTGCGCCACTTCTCGCTCTTTGATTTGCTCTCCGGAGACGTCACTTTGTGCCATATCTTTCGACGGCATGTTCTCCTGTTACAAAGCCCAATGTTGTTCATTCTGAAAATTTTCGCCAGATTTTGGCCAATGTATCAGGAGAACATGAAGTGGAAAAAGGTACACTAAATTTCAGCTTCAAACGCATCGCCTTAAAGTTGGAAATAAGAGGCGCAGGCCTTTCAAGAGGCGTTCGAAAATTCTGCATCTCTTCGTTAAACAGTCACTGTCTCGAAACATCTGCGCCACTCCTCGCTCTTCGATTTGCTCTCCGGAGACGTTACTTTGTGCCATCTCTTTCAACGGCATGTTCTCCTGTTACAAAGCCCAATGTTGTTCATTCTGAAAATATTCGCCAGATTTTGGCCAATATATCATGAGAACATGAAGTGGAAAGAGGTACACTAAATTTCAGCATCAAATGCATCGCCTTAAAGTTGGAAATAAGAGGCGGAGGCCTTTCAAGAGGCGTTCGAAAATTCTGCGTCTCTTCGTTAAACAGTCACTGTCTCGAAACATCTGCGCCACTTCTCGCTCTTCGATTTGCTCTCCGCAGACATTACCTTGTGCCATCTCTTTCGACGGCATGTTCTCCTATTACAAAGGGCAATTTTGTGCATTCTGAAATTTTTCGCCAGATTTTGGCCAACATATCATGAGAACATAAAGTGGAATGAGGTATACTAAATTTCAGCTTCAAAGGCATCGCCGTAAAGTTGCTAATAAGAGGCGGAGGCCTTTCAAGAGGCGTTCGAAAATTCTGCGTCTCTTCGTTAAACAGTCACTGTCTCGAAACATCTGCGCCACTTCTCGCTCTTTGATTTGCTCTCCGGAGACGTTACTTTGTGTCATCCCTTTCGACGGCATGTTCTCCTGTTACAAAGCCCAATTTTGTGCATTCTGAAAATGTTGGCCAAATTTTGGCCAATGTATGAGGAGAACATGAAGTGGAAAGAGGTACACTAAATTTCAGCTTCAAAGGCATCGCTTTAAAGTTGCTAATATGAGGCGCATTCCTTTCAAGAGGCGTTCGAAAATTCTGCGTCTCTTCGTTAAACAGTCACTGTCTCGAAACTTCTGCCCCACTTCTCGCGCACTGATTTGCTCTCCGGAGACGTTACTTTGTGCCATCCCTTTCGACGGCTTGTTCTCCTGTTACAAAGCGCAATTTTGTGCGTTCTGAAAATATTCGCAGGTTTTGGCCAATATATCAGGAGAACATGAAGTGGAATGAGGTATACTAAATTTCAGCTTCAAAGGCATCGCTTTAAAGTTGCTAATATGAGGCGCATTCCTTTCAAGAGGCGTTCGAAAATTCTGCGTCTCTTCGTTAAACAGTCATTGTCTCGAAACATCTGCGCCACTTCTCGCTCTTTGATTTGCTCTCCGGAGACGTTACTTTGTGCCATCCCTTTCGACGGCATGTTCTCCTGTTACAAAGCCCAATTTTGTGCATTCTGAAAATTTTGGCCAAATTTTGGCCAATGTATGAGGAGAACATGAAGTGGAAAGAGGTACACTAAATTTCAGCTTCAAAGGCATCGCTTTAAAGTGGCTAATATGAGGCGCATTCCTTTCAAGAGGCGTTCGAAAATTCTGCGTCTCTTCGTTAAACAGTCACTGTCTCGAAACTTCTGCCCCACTTCTCGCGCACTGATTTGCTCTCCGGAGACGTTACTTTGTGCCATCTCTTTCGACGGCATGTTCTCCTGTTACAAAGCCCAATGTTGTTCATTCTGAAAATTTTCGCCAGATTTTGGCCAATGTATCATGAGAACATGAAGTGGAAAGAGGTATACTAAATTTCAGCTTCAAATGCATCGCCTTAAAGTTGGAAATAAGAGGCGGAGGCCTTTCAAGAGTCGTTCGAAAATTCTGCGTCTCTTCGTTAAACAGTCACTGTCTCGAAACATCTGCGCCACTTCTCGCTCTTCGATTTGCTCTCCGCAGACATTACCTTGTGCCATCTCTTTCGACGGCATGTTCTCCTATTACAAAGGGCAATTTTGTGCATTCTGAAAATTTTCGCCAGATTTTGGCCAACATATCATGAGAACATAAAGTGGAAAGAGGTATACTAAATTTCAGCTTCAAAGGCATCGCCTTAAAGTTGCAAATATAAGGCGGAGGCCTTTCAAGAGGCGTTCCAAAATTCTGCGTCTCTTCGATAAACAGTCACTGTCTCGAAACATCTGCGCCACTCCTCGCTCTTTGATTGGCTCTATGGAGACTTTACTTTGTGCCATCTCTTTCAACGGCATGATCTCCTGTTAAAAAGCGCAATTTTGTGAATTCTGAAAATATTCGCAAGTTTTGGCCAATGTATCAGGAGAACATGAAGTGGAAAGAAGTATACTAAATTTCAGCTTCAAAGGCATCGCCTTAAAGTTGGAAATAGGAGGCGGAGGCCTTTCAAGAGGCGTTCGAATATTCTGCGTCTCTTCGTTAAACAGTCACTGTCTCGAAACATCTGCGCCACTTCTCGCTCTTTGATTTGCTCTCCGGAGACGTTACTTTGTGCCATATCTTTCGACGGCATGTTCTCCTGTTACAAAGCCCAATTTTGTGCATTCTCGAAATTTTCGCCTAATTTTGGCCAATATATCAGGAGAACATGAAGTGGAAAAAGGTACACTAAATTTCAGCTTCAAACGCATCGCCTTAAAGTTGCCAATAAGAGGCGCAGGCCTTTCAAGAGGGGTTCGAAAATTCTGCGTCTCTTCGTTAAACAGTCACTGTCTCGAAACATCTGCGCCACTTCTCGCTCTTTGATTTGCTCTCCGGAGACGTCACTTTGTGCCATATCTTTCGACGGCATGTTCTCCTGTTACAAAGCCCAATGTTGTTCATTCTGAAAATTTTCGCCAGATTTTGGCCAATGTATCAGGAGAACATGAAGTGGAAAAAGGTACACTAAATTTCAGCTTCAAACGCATCGCCTTAAAGTTGGAAATAAGAGGCGCAGGCCTTTCAAGAGGCGTTCGAAAATTCTGCATCTCTTCGTTAAACAGTCACTGTCTCGAAACATCTGCGCCACTCCTCGCTCTTCGATTTGCTCTCCGGAGACGTTACTTTGTGCCATCTCTTTCAACGGCATATTCTCCTGTTACAAAGCCCAATGTTGTTCATTCTGAAAATTTTCGCCAGATTTTGGCCAATGTATCAGGAGAACATGAAGTGGAAAAAGGTACACTAAATTTCAGCTTCAAACGCATCGCCTTAAAGTTGGAAATAAGAGGCGCAGGCCTTTCAAGAGGCGTTCGAAAATTCTGCATCTCTTCGTTAAACAGTCACTGTCTCGAAACATCTGCGCCACTCCTCGCTCTTCGATTTGCTCTCCGGAGACGTTACTTTGTGCCATCTCTTTCAACGGCATGATCTCCTGTTACAAAGCGCAATTTTGTGCATTCTGAAAATATTCGCCAGATTTTGGCCAATATATCATGAGAACATGAAGTGGAAAGAGGTACACTAAATTTCAGCTTCAAAGGCATCGCTTTAAAGTTGCTAATATGAGGCGCATTCCTTTCAAGAGGCGTTCGAAAATTCTGCGTCTCTTCGTTAAACAGTCACTGTCTCGAAACATCTGCGCCACTTCTCGCTCTTTGATTTGCTCTCCGGAGACTTTACTTTGTGCCATCTCTTTCAACGGCGTGATCTCCTGTTATAAAGCGCAATTTTGTGAATTCTGAAAATATTCGCAAGTTTTGGCCAATGTATCAGGAGAACATGAAGTGGAAAGAGGTATACTAAATTTCAGCTTATAAGGCATCGCCTTAAAGTTGGAAATAGGAGGCGGAGGCCTTTCAAGAGGCGTTCGAATATTCTGCGTCTCTTCGTTAAACAGTCACTGTCTCGAAACATCTGCGCCACTTCTCGCTCTTTGATTTGCTCTCCGGAGACGTTACTTTGTGCCATATCTTTCGACGGCATGTTCTCCTGTTACAAAGCCCAATTTTGTGCGTTCTGAAAATTTTCGCCAGATTTTGGCCAATGTATCATGACAACATGAAGTGGAAAGAGGTATACTAAATTTCAGCTTCAAATGCATCGCCTTAAAGTTGCCAATAAGAAGCGCAGGCCTTTCAAGAGGTGTTCGAAAATTCTGCGTCTCTTCGTTAAACAGTCGCAGTCTCGAAA
The DNA here is from genome assembly GCF_050908995.1 of Andrena cerasifolii. Lineage (NCBI taxonomy): Eukaryota > Metazoa > Arthropoda > Insecta > Hymenoptera > Andrenidae > Andrena > Andrena cerasifolii. The sequence goes on from NW_027485038.1 coordinate 27,088, forward strand.
CATCTGCGCCACTTCTCGCTCTTTGATTTGCTCTCCGGAGACGTTACTTTGTGCCATCCCTTTCGACGGCATGTTCTCCTGTTACCAAGCCCAATTTTGTGCAATCTCGAAATTTTCGCCTAATTTTGGCCAATATATCAGGAGAACATGAAGTGGAAAAAGGTACACTAAATTTCAGCTTCAAACGCATCGCCTTAAAGTTGCCAATAAGAGGCGCAGGCCTTTCAAGAGGGGTTCGAAAATTCTGCGTCTCTTCGTTAAACAGTCACTGTCTCTAAACTTCTGCCCCACTTGTCGCTCACTGATTTGCTCTCCGGAGACGTTACTTTGTGCCATTCCTTTCGACGGCTTGTTCTCCTGTTACAAAGCGCAATTTTGTGCGTTCTGAAAATTTTCGCCAGATTTTGGCCAATGTATCATGAGAACATGAAGTGGAAAGAGGTATACTAAATTTCAGCTTCAAATGCATCGCCTTAAAGTTGGAAATAAGAGGCGGAGGCCTTTCAAGAGGCGTTCGAAAATTCTGCGCCTCTTCGTTAAACAGTCACTGTCTCGAAACATCTGCGCCACTCCTCGCTCTTCGATTTGCTCTCCGGAGACGTTACTTTGTGCCATCCCTTTCGACGGCATGTTCTCCTGTTACAAAGCCCAATTTTGTGCATTCTGAAAATATTCGCAGGTTTTGGCCAATATATCAGGAGAACATGAAGTGGAATGAGGTATACTAAATTTCAGCTTCAAAGGCATCGCCGTAAAGTTGCTAATAAGAGGCGGAGGCCTTTCAAGAGGCGTTCGAAAATTCTGCGTCTCTTCGTTAAACAGTCACTGTCTCGAAACATCTGCGCCACTTCTCGCTCTTTGATTTGCTCTCCGGAGACGTTACTTTGTGCCATCCCTTTCGACGGCATGTTCTCCTGTTACAAAGCCCAATTTTGTGCATTCTGAAAATTTTGGCCAAATTTTGGCCAATGTATGAGGAGAACATGAAGTGGAAAGAGGTACACTAAATTTCAGCTTCAAAGGCATCGCTTTAAAGTTGCTAATATGAGGCGCATTCCTTTCAAGAGGCGTTCGAAAATTCTGCGTCTCTTCGTTAAACAGTCACTGTCTCGAAACTTCTGCCCCACTTCTCGCGCACTGATTTGCTCTCCGGAGACGTTACTTTGTGCCATCCCTTTCGACGGCTTGTTCTCCTGTTACAAAGCGCAATTTTGTGCGTTCTGAAAATATTCGCAGGTTTTGGCCAATATATCAGGAGAACATGAAGTGGAATGAGGTATACTAAATTTCAGCTTCAAAGGCATCGCTTTAAAGTTGCTAATATGAGGCGCATTCCTTTCAAGAGGCGTTCGAAAATTCTGCGTCTCTTCGTTAAACAGTCATTGTCTCGAAACATCTGCGCCACTTCTCGCTCTTTGATTTGCACTCCGGAGACGTTACTTTGTGCCATCCCTTTCGACGGCATGTTCTCCTGTTACAAAGCCCAATTTTGTGCATTCTGAAAATTTTGGCCAAATTTTGGCCAATGTATGAGGAGAACATGAAGTGGAAAGAGGTACACTAAATTTCAGCTTCAAAGGCATCGCTTTAAAGTGGCTAATATGAGGCGCATTCCTTTCAAGAGGCGTTCGAAAATTCTGCGTCTCTTCGTTAAACAGTCACTGTCTCGAAACTTCTGCCCCACTTCTCGCGCACTGATTTGCTCTCCGGAGACGTTACTTAGTGCCATCTCTTTCGACGGCATGTTCTCCTGTTACAAAGCCCAATGTTGTTCATTCTGAAAATTTTCGCCAGATTTTGGCCAATGTATCATGAGAACATGAAGTGGAAAGAGGTATACTAAATTTCAGCTTCAAATGCATCGCCTTAAAGTTGGAAATAAGAGGCGGAGGCCTTTCAAGAGTCGTTCGAAAATTCTGCGTCTCTTCGTTAAACAGTCACTGTCTCGAAACATCTGCGCCACTTCTCGCTCTTCGATTTGCTCTCCGCAGACATTACCTTGTGCCATCTCTTTCGACGGCATGTTCTCCTATTACAAAGGGCAATTTTGTGCATTCTGAAAATTTTCGCCAGATTTTGGCCAACATATCATGAGAACATAAAGTGGAAAGAGGTATACTAAATTTCAGCTTCAAAGGCATCGCCTTAAAGTTGCAAATATAAGGCGGAGGCCTTTCAAGAGGCGTTCCAAAATTCTGCGTCTCTTCGATAAACAGTCACTGTCTCGAAACATCTGCGCCACTTCTCGCTCTTTGATTTGCTCTCCGGAGACGTTACTTTGTGCCATATCTTTCGACGGCATGTTCTCCTGTTACAAAGCCCAATTTTGTGCGTTCTGAAAATTTTCGCCAGATTTTGGCCAATGTATCATGACAACATGAAGTGGAAAGAGGTATACTAAATTTCAGCTTCAAATGCATCGCCTTAAAGTTGCCAATAAGAAGCGCAGGCCTTTCAAGAGGTGTTCGAAAATTCTGCGTCTCTTCGTTAAACAGTCGCAGTCTCGAAACATCTGCGCCACTTCTCGCTCTTTGATTTGCTCTCCGGAGACGTTACTTTGTGCCATCCCTTTCGACGGCATGTTCTCCTGTTACCAAGCCCAATTTTGTGCAATCTCGAAATTTTCGCCTAATTTTGGCCAATATATCAGGAGAACATGAAGTGGAAAAAGGTACACTAAATTTCAGCTTCAAACGCATCGCCTTAAAGTTGCCAATAAGAGGCGCAGGCCTTTCAAGAGGGGTTCGAAAATTCTGCGTCTCTTCGTTAAACAGTCACTGTCTCTAAACTTCTGCCCCACTTGTCGCTCACTGATTTGCTCTCCGGAGACGTTACTTTGTGCCATTCCTTTCGACGGCTTGTTCTCCTGTTACAAAGCGCAATTTTGTGCGTTCTGAAAATTTTCGCCAGATTTTGGCCAATGTATCATGAGAACATGAAGTGGAAAGAGGTATACTAAATTTCAGCTTCAAATGCATCGCCTTAAAGTTGGAAATAAGAGGCGGAGGCCTTTCAAGAGGCGTTCGAAAATTCTGCGCCTCTTCGTTAAACAGTCACTGTCTCGAAACATCTGCGCCACTCCTCGCTCTTCGATTTGCTCTCCGGAGACGTTACTTTGTGCCATCCCTTTCGACGGCATGTTCTCCTGTTACAAAGCCCAATTTTGTGCATTCTGAAAATATTCGCAGGTTTTGGCCAATATATCAGGAGAACATGAAGTGGAATGAGGTATACTAAATTTCAGCTTCAAAGGCATCGCCGTAAAGTTGCTAATAAGAGGCGGAGGCCTTTCAAGAGGCGTTCGAAAATTCTGCGTCTCTTCGTTAAACAGTCACTGTCTCGAAACATCTGCGCCACTTCTCGCTCTTTGATTTGCTCTCCGGAGACGTTACTTTGTGCCATCCCTTTCGACGGCATGTTCTCCTGTTACAAAGCCCAATTTTGTGCATTCTGAAAATTTTGGCCAAATTTTGGCCAATGTATGAGGAGAACATGAAGTGGAAAGAGGTACACTAAATTTCAGCTTCAAAGGCATCGCTTTAAAGTTGCTAATATGAGGCGCATTCCTTTCAAGAGGCGTTCGAAAATTCTGCGTCTCTTCGTTAAACAGTCACTGTCTCGAAACTTCTGCCCCACTTCTCGCGCACTGATTTGCTCTCCGGAGACGTTACTTTGTGCCATCCCTTTCGACGGCTTGTTCTCCTGTTACAAAGCGCAATTTTGTGCGTTCTGAAAATATTCGCAGGTTTTGGCCAATATATCAGGAGAACATGAAGTGGAATGAGGTATACTAAATTTCAGCTTCAAAGGCATCGCTTTAAAGTTGCTAATATGAGGCGCATTCCTTTCAAGAGGCGTTCGAAAATTCTGCGTCTCTTCGTTAAACAGTCATTGTCTCGAAACATCTGCGCCACTTCTCGCTCTTTGATTTGCACTCCGGAGACGTTACTTTGTGCCATCCCTTTCGACGGCATGTTCTCCTGTTACAAAGCCCAATTTTGTGCATTCTGAAAATTTTGGCCAAATTTTGGCCAATGTATGAGGAGAACATGAAGTGGAAAGAGGTACACTAAATTTCAGCTTCAAAGGCATCGCTTTAAAGTGGCTAATATGAGGCGCATTCCTTTCAAGAGGCGTTCGAAAATTCTGCGTCTCTTCGTTAAACAGTCACTGTCTCGAAACTTCTGCCCCACTTCTCGCGCACTGATTTGCTCTCCGGAGACGTTACTTTGTGCCATCTCTTTCGACGGCATGTTCTCCTGTTACAAAGCCCAATGTTGTTCATTCTGAAAATTTTCGCCAGATTTTGGCCAATGTATCATGAGAACATGAAGTGGAAAGAGGTATACTAAATTTCAGCTTCAAATGCATCGCCTTAAAGTTGGAAATAAGAGGCGGAGGCCTTTCAAGAGTCGTTCGAAAATTCTGCGTCTCTTCGTTAAACAGTCACTGTCTCGAAACATCTGCGCCACTTCTCGCTCTTCGATTTGCTCTCCGCAGACATTACCTTGTGCCATCTCTTTCGACGGCATGTTCTCCTATTACAAAGGGCAATTTTGTGCATTCTGAAAATTTCGCCAGATTTTGGCCAACATATCATGAGAACATAAAGTGGAAAGAGGTATACTAAATTTCAGCTTCAAAGGCATCGCCTTAAAGTTGCAAATATAAGGCGGAGGCCTTTCAAGAGGCGTTCCAAAATTCTGCGTCTCTTCGATAAACAGTCACTGTCTCGAAACATCTGCGCCACTCCTCGATCTTTGATTGGCTCTATGGAGACTTTACTTTGTGCCATCTCTTTCAACGGCATGATCTCCTGTTAAAAAGCGCAATTTTGTGAATTCTGAAAATATTCGCAAGTTTTGGCCAATGTATCAGGAGAACATGAAGTGGAAAGAAGTATACTAAATTTCAGCTTCAAAGGCATCGCCTTAAAGTTGGAAATAGGAGGCGGAGGCCTTTCAAGAGGCGTTCGAATATTCTGCGTCTCTTCGTTAAACAGTCACTGTCTCGAAACATCTGCGCCACTTCTCGCTCTTTGATTTGCTCTCCGGAGACGTTACTTTGTGCCATATCTTTCGACGGCATGTTCTCCTGTTACAAAGCCCAATTTTGTGCATTCTCGAAATTTTCGCCTAATTTTGGCCAATATATCAGGAGAACATGAAGTGGAAAAAGGTACACTAAATTTCAGCTTCAAACGCATCGCCTTAAAGTTGCCAATAAGAGGCGCAGGCCTTTCAAGAGGGGTTCGAAAATTCTGCGTCTCTTCGTTAAACAGTCACTGTCTCGAAACATCTGCGCCACTTCTCGCTCTTTGATTTGCTCTCCGGAGACGTCACTTTGTGCCATATCTTTCGACGGCATGTTCTCCTGTTACAAAGCCCAATGTTGTTCATTCTGAAAATTTTCGCCAGATTTTGGCCAATGTATCAGGAGAACATGAAGTGGAAAAAGGTACACTAAATTTCAGCTTCAAACGCATCGCCTTAAAGTTGGAAATAAGAGGCGCAGGCCTTTCAAGAGGCGTTCGAAAATTCTGCATCTCTTCGTTAAACAGTCACTGTCTCGAAACATCTGCGCCACTCCTCGCTCTTCGATTTGCTCTCCGGAGACGTTACTTTGTGCCATCTCTTTCAACGGCATGTTCTCCTGTTACAAAGCCCAATGTTGTTCATTCTGAAAATATTCGCCAGATTTTGGCCAATATATCATGAGAACATGAAGTGGAAAGAGGTACACTAAATTTCAGCATCAAATGCATCGCCTTAAAGTTGGAAATAAGAGGCAGAGGCCTTTCAAGAGGCGTTCGAAAATTCTGCGTCTCTTCGTTAAACAGTCACTGTCTCGAAACATCTGCGCCACTTCTCGCTCTTCGATTTGCTCTCCGCAGACATTACCTTGTGCCATCTCTTTCGACGGCATGTTCTCCTATTACAAAGGGCAATTTTGTGCATTCTGAAATTTTTCGCCAGATTTTGGCCAACATATCATGAGAACATAAAGTGGAAAGAGGTATACTAAATTTCAGCTTCAAAGGCATCGCCTTAAAGTTGCAAATATAAGGCGGAGGCCTTTCAAGAGGCGTTCCAAAATTCTGCGTCTCTTCGATAAACAGTCACTGTCTCGAAACATCTGCGCCACTCCTCGCTCTTTGATTGGCTCTATGGAGACTTTACTTTGTGCCATCTCTTTCAACGGCATGATCTCCTGTTAAAAAGCGCAATTTTGTGAATTCTGAAAATATTCGCAAGTTTTGGCCAATGTATCAGGAGAACATGAAGTGGAAAGAAGTATACTAAATTTCAGCTTCAAAGGCATCGCCTTAAAGTTGGAAATAGGAGGCGGAGGCCTTTCAAGAGGCGTTCGAATATTCTGCGTCTCTTCGTTAAACAGTCACTGTCTCGAAACATCTGCGCCACTTCTCGCTCTTTGATTTGCTCTCCGGAGACGTTACTTTGTGCCATATCTTTCGACGGCATGTTCTCCTGTTACAAAGCCCAATTTTGTGCATTCTCGAAATTTTCGCCTAATTTTGGCCAATATATCAGGAGAACATGAAGTGGAAAAAGGTACACTAAATTTCAGCTTCAAACGCATCGCCTTAAAGTTGCCAATAAGAGGCGCAGGCCTTTCAAGAGGGGTTCGAAAATTCTGCGTCTCTTCGTTAAACAGTCACTGTCTCGAAACATCTGCGCCACTTCTCGCTCTTTGATTTGCTCTCCGGAGACGTCACTTTGTGCCATATCTTTCGACGGCATGTTCTCCTGTTACAAAGCCCAATGTTGTTCATTCTGAAAATTTTCGCCAGATTTTGGCCAATGTATCAGGAGAACATGAAGTGGAAAAAGGTACACTAAATTTCAGCTTCAAACGCATCGCCTTAAAGTTGGAAATAAGAGGCGCAGGCCTTTCAAGAGGCGTTCGAAAATTCTGCATCTCTTCGTTAAACAGTCACTGTCTCGAAACATCTGCGCCACTCCTCGCTCTTCGATTTGCTCTCCGGAGACGTTACTTTGTGCCATCTCTTTCAACGGCATGATCTCCTGTTACAAAGCGCAATTTTGTGCATTCTGAAAATATTCGCCAGATTTTGGCCAATATATCATGAGAACATGAAGTGGAAAGAGGTACACTAAATTTCAGCTTCAAAGGCATCGCTTTAAAGTTGCTAATATGAGGCGCATTCCTTTCAAGAGGCGTTCGAAAATTCTGCGTCTCTTCGTTAAACAGTCACTGTCTCGAAACATCTGCGCCACTTCTCGCTCTTTGATTTGCTCTCCGGAGACGTTACTTTGTGCCATCCCTTTCGACGGCATGTTCTCCTGTTACAAAGCGCAATTTTGTGCGTTCTGAAAATTTTCGCCGGATTTTGGCCAATGTATCATGAGAACATGAAGTGGAAAGAGGTATACTAAATTTCAGCTTCAAAGGCATCGCCTTAAAGTTGGAAATAGGAGGCGGAAGCCTTTCAAGAGGCGTTCCAAAATTCTGCGTCTCTTCGTTAAACAGTCACTGTCTCGAAACATCTGCGCCACTTCTCGCTCTTTGATTTGCTCTCCGGAGACGTCACTTTGTGCCATATCTTTCGACGGCATGTTCTCCTGTTACAAAGCCCAATTTTGTGCATTCTCGAATTTTTCGCCTAATTTTGGCTAATATATCAGGAGAACATGAAGTGGAAAAAGGTACACTAAATTTCAGCTTCAAACGCATCGCCTTAAAGTTGCCAATAAGAGGCGCAGGCCTTTCAAGAGGGGTTCGAAAATTCTGCGTCTCTTCGTTAAACAGTCACTGTCTCGAAACATCTGCGCCACTTCTCGCTCTTTGATTTGCTCTCCGGAGACGTCACTTTGTGCCATATCTTTCGACGGCATGTTCTCCTGTTACAAAGCCCAATGTTGTTCATTCTGAAAATTTTCGCCAGATTTTGGCCAATGTATCATGAGAACATGAAGTGGAAAGAGGTATACTAAATTTCAGCTTCAAAGGCATCGCCTTAAAGTTGGAAATAGGAGGCGGACGCCTTTCAAGAGGGGTTCGAAAATTCTGCGTCTCTTCGTTAAACAGTCATTGTCTCTAAACTTCTGCCCCACTTGTCGCTCACTGATTTGCTCTCCGGAGACGTTACTTTGTGCCATCCCTTTCGACGGCATGTTCTCCTGTTACAAAGCCCAATGTTGTGCATTTTGAAAATTTTCGCCAAATTTGGGCCAATGTATCAGGAGAACATGAAGTGGAAAAAGGTACACTAAATTTCAGCTTCAAACGCATCGCCTTAAAGTTGGAAATAAGAGGCGCAGGCCTTTCAAGAGGCGTTCGAAAATTCTGCATCTCTTCGTTAAACAGTCACTGTCTCGAAACATCTGCGCCACTCCTCGCTCTTCGATTTGCTCTCCGGAGACGTTACTTTGTGCCATCTCTTTCAACGGCATGTTCTCCTGTTACAAAGCCCAATGTTGTTCATTCTGAAAATATTCGCCAGATTTTGGCCAATATATCATGAGAACATGAAGTGGAAAGAGGTACACTAAATTTCAGCTTCAAAGGCATCGCTTTAAAGTTGCTAATATGAGGCGCATTCCTTTCAAGAGGCGTTCGAAAATTCTGCGTCTCTTCGTTAAACAGTCACTGTCTCGAAACTACTGCCCCACTTCTCGCTCACTGATTTGCTCTCCGGAGACGTTACTTTGTGCCATCCCTTTCGACGGCATGTTCTCCTGTTACAAAGCGCAATTTTGTGCGTTCTGAAAATTTTCGACAGATTTTGGCCAATATATCATGAGAACATGAAGTGGAAAGAGGTATACTAAATTTCAGCTTCAAAGGCTTCGCTTTAAAGTTGCTAATATGAGGCGCATTCCTTTCAAGAGGCGTTCGAAAATTCTGCGTCTCTTTGTTAAACAGTCACTGTCTCGAAACTTCTGCCCCACTTCTCGCGCACTGATTTGATCTCCGGAGACGTTACTTTGTGCCATCACTTTCGACGGCTTGTTCTCCTGTTACAAAGCCCAATGTTGTTCATTCTGAAAATTTTCGCCAGATTTTGGCCAATGTATCATGAGAACATGAAGTGGAAAGAGGTATACTAAATTTCAGCTTCAAAGGCATCGCCTTAAAGTTGGAAATAGGAGGCGGAGGCCTTTCAAGAGGCGTTCGAATATTCTGCGTCTCTTCGTTAAACAGTCACTGTCTCGAAACATCTGCGCCACTTCTCGCTCTTTGATTTGCTCTCCGGAGACGTTACTTTGTGCCATATCTTTCGACGGCATGTTCTCCTGTTACAAAGCCCAATTTTGTGCATTCTCGAATTTTTCGCCTAATTTTGGCTAATATATCAGGAGAACATGAAGTGGAAAAAGGTACACTAAATTTCAGCTTCAAACGCATCGCCTTAAAGTTGCCAATAAGAGGCGCAGGCCTTTCAAGAGGGGTTCGAAAATTCTGCGTCTCTTCGTTAAACAGTCACTGTCTCGAAACATCTGCGCCACTTCTCGCTCTTTGATTTGCTCTCCGGAGACGTCACTTTGTGCCATATCTTTCGACGGCATGTTCTCCTGTTACAAAGCCCAATGTTGTTCATTCTGAAAATTTTCGCCAGATTTTGGCCAATGTATCATGAGAACATGAAGTGGAAAGAGGTATACTAAATTTCAGCTTCAAAGGCATCGCCTTAAAGTTGGAAATAGGAGGCGGACGCCTTTCAAGAGGGGTTCGAAAATTCTGCGTCTCTTCGTTAAACAGTCACTGTCTCTAAACTTCTGCCCCACTTGTCGCTCACTGATTTGCTCTCCGGAGACGTTACTTTGTGCCATCCCTTTCGACGGCATGTTCTCCTGTTACAAAGCCCAATTTTGTGCATTCTGAAAATTTTGGCCAAATTTTGGCCAATGTATGAGGAGAACATGAAGTGGAAAGAGGTACACTAAATTTCAGCTTCAAAGGCATCGCTTTAAAGTTGCTAATATGAGGCGCATTCCTTTCAAGAGGCGTTCGAAAATTCTGCGTCTCTTCGTTAAACAGTCACTGTCTCGAAACTTCTGCCCCACTACTCGCGCACTGATTTGCTCTCCGGAGACGTTACTTTGTGCCATCCCTTTCGACGGCATGTTCTCCTGTTACAAAGCGCAATTTTGTGCGTTCTGAAAATTTTCGCCGGATTTTGGCCAATGTATCATGAGAACATGAAGTGGAAAGAGGTATACTAAATTTCAGCTTCAAAGGCATCGCCTTAAAGTTGGAAATAGGAGGCGGAAGCCTTTCAAGAGGCGTTCCAAAATTCTGCGTCTCTTCGTTAAACAGTCACTGTCTCGAAACATCTGCGCCACTTCTCGCTCTTTGATTTGCTCTCCGGAGACGTCACTTTGTGCCATATCTTTCGACGGCATGTTCTCCTGTTACAAAGCCCAATTTTGTGCATTCTCGAAATTTTCGCCTAATTTTGGCTAATATATCAGGAGAACATGAAGTGGAAAAAGGTACACTAAATTTCAGCTTCAAACGCATCGCCTTAAAGTTGCCAATAAGAGGCGCAGGCCTTTCAAGAGGGGTTCGAAAATTCTGCGTCTCTTCGTTAAACAGTCACTGTCTCGAAACATCTGCGCCACTTCTCGCTCTTCGATTTGCTCTCCGGAGACGTTACTTTGTGCCATCTCTTTCAACGGCATGTTCTCCTGTTACAAAGCCCAATGTTGTTCATTCTGAAAATATTCGCCAGATTTTGGCCAATATATCATGAGAACATGAAGTGGAAAGAGGTACACTAAATTTCAGCTTCAAAGGCATCGCTTTAAAGTTGCTAATATGAGGCGCATTCCTTTCAAGAGGCGTTCGAAAATTCTGCGTCTCTTCGTTAAACAGTCACTGTCTCGAAACATCTGCGCCACTTCTCGCTCTTTGATTTGCTCTCCGGAGACGTTACTTTGTGCCATCCCTTTCGACGGCATGTTCTCCTGTTACAAAGCCCAATTTTGTGCATTCTGAAAATTTTGGCCAAATTTTGGCCAATGTATGAGGAGAACATGAAGTGGAAAGAGGTACACTAAATTTCAGCTTCAAAGGCATCGCTTTAAAGTTGCTAATATGAGGCGCATTCCTTTCAAGAGGCGTTTGAAAATTCTGCGTCTCTTCGTTAAACAGTCACTGTCTCGAAACTACTGCCCCACTTCTCGCTCACTGATTTGCTCTCCGGAGACGTTACTTTGTGCCATCCCTTTCGACGGCATGTTCTCCTGTTACAAAGCCCAATGTTGTTCATTCTGAAAATTTTCGCCAGATTTTGGCCAATATATCATGAGAACATGAAGTGGAAAGAGGTATACTAAATTTCAGCTTCAAAGGCATCGCTTTAAAGTTGCTAATATGAGGCGCATTCCTTTCAAGAGGCGTTCGAAAATTCTGCGTCTCTTCGTTAAACAGTCACTGTCTCGAAACTACTGCCCCACTTCTCGCTCACTGATTTGCTCTCCGGAGACGTTACTTTGTGCCATCCCTTTCGACGGCATGTTCTCCTGTTACAAAGCCCAATTTTGTGCGTTCTGAAAATTTTCGCCAGATTTTGGCCAATGTATCATGACAACATGAAGTGGAAAGAGGTATACTAAATTTCAGCTTCAAATGCATCGCCTTAAAGTTGCCAATAAGAAGCGCAGGCCTTTCAAGAGGTGTTCGAAAATTCTGCGTCTCTTCGTTAAACAGTCGCAGTCTCGAAACATCTGCGCCACTTCTCGCTCTTTGATTTGCTCTCCGGAGACGTTACTTTGTGCCATCCCTTTCGACGGCATGTTCTCCTGTTACCAAGCCCAATTTTGTGCAATCTCGAAATTTTCGCCTAATTTTGGCCAATATATCAGGAGAACATGAAGTGGAAAAAGGTACACTAAATTTCAGCTTCAAACGCATCGCCTTAAAGTTGCCAATAAGAGGCGCAGGCCTTTCAAGAGGGGTTCGAAAATTCTGCGTCTCTTCGTTAAACAGTCACTGTCTCTAAACTTCTGCCCCACTTGTCGCTCACTGATTTGCTCTCCGGAGACGTTACTTTGTGCCATTCCTTTCGACGGCTTGTTCTCCTGTTACAAAGCGCAATTTTGTGCGTTCTGAAAATTTTCGCCAGATTTTGGCCAATGTATCATGAGAACATGAAGTGGAAAGAGGTATACTAAATTTCAGCTTCAAATGCATCGCCTTAAAGTTGGAAATAAGAGGCGGAGGCCTTTCAAGAGGCGTTCGAAAATTCTGCGCCTCTTCGTTAAACAGTCACTGTCTCGAAATATCTGCGCCACTCCTCGCTCTTCGATTTGCTCTCCGGAGACGTTACTTTGTGCCATCCCTTTCGACGCATGTTCTCCTGTTACAAAGCGCAATTTTGTGCGTTCTGAAAATTTTCGCCAGATTTTGGCCAATATATCATGAGAACATGAAGTGGAAAGAGGTATACTAAATTTCAGCTTCAAATGCATCGCCTTAAAGTTGCCAATAAGAGGCGCATTCCTTTCAAGAGGCGTTCGAAAATTCTGCGTCTCTTCGTTAAACAGTCACTGTCTCGAAACATCTGCGCCACTTCTCGCTCTTCGATTTGCTCTCCGGAGACGTTACCTTGTGCCATCTCTTTCGACGGCATGTTCTCCTATTACAAAGGGCAATTTTGTGAATTCTGAAAATTTTCGACAGATTTTGGCCAACATATCATGAGAACATATAGTGGAAAGAGGTATACTAAATTTCAGCTTCAAAGGCATCGCCTTAAAGTTGGAAATAGGAGACGGAGGCCTTTCAAGAGGCGTTCGAATATTCTGCGTCTCTTCGTTAAACAGTCACTGTCTCGAAACATCTGCGCCACTTCTCGCTCTTCGATTTGCTCTCCGGAGACGTTACTTTGTGCCATCTCTTTCAACGGCATGATCTCCTGTTACAAAGCCCAATTTTGTGCATTCTGAAAATATTCGCAGGTTTTGGCCAATATATCAGGAGAACATGAAGTGGAATGAGGTATACTAAATTTCAGCTTCAAAGGCATCGCCGTAAAGTTGCTAATAAGAGGCGGAGGCCTTTCAAGAGGCGTTCGAAAATTCTGCGTCTCTTCGTTAAACAGTCACTGTCTCGAAACTTCTGCCCCACTTCTCGCGCACTGATTTGCTCTCCGGAGACGTTACTTTGTGCCATCCCTTTCGACGGCTTGTTCTCCTGTTACAAAGCGCAATTTTGTGCGTTCTGAAAATATTCGCAGGTTTTGGCCAATATATCAGGAGAACATGAAGTGGAATGAGGTATACTAAATTTCAGCTTCAAAGGCATCGCTTTAAAGTTGCTAATATGAGGCGCATTCCTTTCAAGAGGCGTTCGAAAATTCTGCGTCTCTTCGTTAAACAGTCATTGTCTCGAAACATCTGCGCCACTTCTCGCTCTTTGATTTGCTCTCCGGAGACGTTACTTTGTGCCATCCCTTTCGACGGCATGTTCTCCTGTTACAAAGCCCAATTTTGTGCATTCTCGAAATTTTCGCCAAATTTTGGCCAATGTATGAGGAGAACATGAAGTGGAAAGAGGTACACTAAATTTCAGCTTCAAAGGCATCGCTTTAAAGTGGCTAATATGAGGCGCATTCCTTTCAAGAGGCGTTCGAAAATTCTGCGTCTCTTCGTTAAACAGTCACTGTCTCGAAACTTCTGCCCCACTTCTCGCGCACTGATTTGCTCTCCGGAGACGTTACTTTGTGCCATCTCTTTCGACGGCATGTTCTCCTGTTACAAAGCCCAATGTTGTTCATTCTGAAAATTTTCGCCAGATTTTGGCCAATGTATCATGAGAACATGAAGTGGAAAGAGGTATACTAAATTTCAGCTTCAAATGCATCGCCTTAAAGTTGGAAATAAGAGGCGGAGGCCTTTCAAGAGTCGTTCGAAAATTCTGCGTCTCTTCGTTAAACAGTCACTGTCTCGAAACATCTGCGCCACTTCTCGCTCTTCGATTTGCTCTCCGCAGACATTACCTTGTGCCATCTCTTTCGACGGCATGTTCTCCTATTACAAAGGGCAATTTTGTGCATTCTGAAAATTTTCGCCAGATTTTGGCCAACATATCATGAGAACATAAAGTGGAAAGAGGTATACTAAATTTCAGCTTCAAAGGCATCGCCTTAAAGTTGCAAATATAAGGCGGAGGCCTTTCAAGAGGCGTTCCAAAATTCTGCGTCTCTTCGATAAACAGTCACTGTCTCGAAACATCTGCGCCACTCCTCGCTCTTTGATTGGCTCTATGGAGACTTTACTTTGTGCCATCTCTTTCAACGGCATGATCTCCTGTTAAAAAGCGCAATTTTGTGAATTCTGAAAATATTCGCAAGTTTTGGCCAATGTATCAGGAGAACATGAAGTGGAAAGAAGTATACTAAATTTCAGCTTCAAAGGCATCGCCTTAAAGTTGGAAATAGGAGGCGGAGGCCTTTCAAGAGGCGTTCGAATATTCTGCGTCTCTTCGTTAAACAGTCACTGTCTCGAAACATCTGCGCCACTTCTCGCTCTTTGATTTGCTCTCCGGAGACGTTACTTTGTGCCATATCTTTCGACGGTATGTTCTCCTGTTACAAAGCCCAATTTTGTGCATTCTCGAAATTTTCGCCTAATTTTGGCCAATATATCAGGAGAACATGAAGTGGAAAAAGGTACACTAAATTTCAGCTTCAAACGCATCGCCTTAAAGTTGCCAATAAGAGGCGCAGGCCTTTCAAGAGGGGTTCGAAAATTCTGCGTCTCTTCGTTAAACAGTCACTGTCTCGAAACATCTGCGCCACTTCTCGCTCTTTGATTTGCTCTCCGGAGACGTCACTTTGTGCCATATCTTTCGACGGCATGTTCTCCTGTTACAAAGCCCAATGTTGTTCATTCTGAAAATTTTCGCCAGATTTTGGCCAATGTATCAGGAGAACATGAAGTGGAAAAAGGTACACTAAATTTCAGCTTCAAACGCATCGCCTTAAAGTTGGAAATAAGAGGCGCAGGCCTTTCAAGAGGCGTTCGAAAATTCTGCATCTCTTCGTTAAACAGTCACTGTCTCGAAACATCTGCGCCACTCCTCGCTCTTCGATTTGCTCTCCGGAGACGTTACTTTGTGCCATCTCTTTCAACGGCATATTCTCCTGTTACAAAGCCCAATGTTGTTCATTCTGAAAATTTTCGCCAGATTTTGGCCAATGTATCAGGAGAACATGAAGTGGAAAAAGGTACACTAAATTTCAGCTTCAAACGCATCGCCTTAAAGTTGGAAATAAGAGGCGCAGGCCTTTCAAGAGGCGTTCGAAAATTCTGCATCTCTTCGTTAAACAGTCACTGTCTCGAAACATCTGCGCCACTCCTCGCTCTTCGATTTGCTCTCCGGAGACGTTACTTTGTGCCATCTCTTTCAACGGCATATTCTCCTGTTACAAAGCCCAATGTTGTTCATTCTGAAAATTTTCGCCAGATTTTGGCCAATGTATCAGGAGAACATGAAGTGGAAAAAGGTACACTAAATTTCAGCTTCAAACGCATCGCCTTAAAGTTGGAAATAAGAGGCGCAGGCCTTTCAAGAGGCGTTCGAAAATTCTGCATCTCTTCGTTAAACAGTCACTGTCTCGAAACATCTGCGCCACTCCTCGCTCTTCGATTTGCTCTCCGGAGACGTTACTTTGTGCCATCTCTTTCAACGGCATGATCTCCTGTTACAAAGCGCAATTTTGTGCATTCTGAAAATATTCGCCAGATTTTGGCCAATATATCATGAGAACATGAAGTGGAAAGAGGTACACTAAATTTCAGCTTCAAAGGCATCGCTTTAAAGTTGCTAATATGAGGCGCATTCCTTTCAAGAGGCGTTCGAAAATTCTGCGTCTCTTCGTTAAACAGTCACTGTCTCGAAACATCTGCGCCACTTCTCGCTCTTTGATTTGCTCTCCGGAGACTTTACTTTGTGCCATCTCTTTCAACGGCGTGATCTCCTGTTATAAAGCGCAATTTTGTGAATTCTGAAAATATTCGCAAGTTTTGGCCAATGTATCAGGAGAACATGAAGTGGAAAGAGGTATACTAAATTTCAGCTTATAAGGCATCGCCTTAAAGTTGGAAATAGGAGGCGGAGGCCTTTCAAGAGGCGTTCGAATATTCTGCGTCTCTTCGTTAAACAGTCACTGTCTCGAAACATCTGCGCCACTTCTCGCTCTTTGATTTGCTCTCCGGAGACGTTACTTTGTGCCATATCTTTCGACGGCATGTTCTCCTGTTACAAAGCCCAATTTTGTGCGTTCTGAAAATTTTCGCCAGATTTTGGCCAATGTATCATGACAACATGAAGTGGAAAGAGGTATACTAAATTTCAGCTTCAAATGCATCGCCTTAAAGTTGCCAATAAGAAGCGCAGGCCTTTCAAGAGGTGTTCGAAAATTCTGCGTCTCTTCGTTAAACAGTCGCAGTCTCGAAACATCTGCGCCACTTCTCGCTCTTTGATTTGCTCTCCGGAGACGTTACTTTGTGCCATCCCTTTCGACGGCATGTTCTCCTGTTACCAAGCCCAATTTTGTGCAATCTCGAAATTTTCGCCTAATTTTGGCCAATATATCAGGAGAACATGAAGTGGAAAAAGGTACACTAAATTTCAGCTTCAAACGCATCGCCTTAAAGTTGCCAATAAGAGGCGCAGGCCTTTCAAGAGGGGTTCGAAAATTCTGCGTCTCTTCGTTAAACAGTCACTGTCTCTAAACTTCTGCCCCACTTGTCGCTCACTGATTTGCTCTCCGGAGACGTTACTTTGTGCCATTCCTTTCGACGGCTTGTTCTCCTGTTACAAAGCGCAATTTTGTGCGTTCTGAAAATTTTCGCCAGATTTTGGCCAATGTATCATGAGAACATGAAGTGGAAAGAGGTATACTAAATTTCAGCTTCAAATGCATCGCCTTAAAGTTGGAAATAAGAGGCGGAGGCCTTTCAAGAGGCGTTCGAAAATTCTGCGCCTCTTCGTTAAACAGTCACTGTCTCGAAACATCTGCGCCACTCCTCGCTCTTCGATTTGCTCTCCGGAGACGTTACTTTGTGCCATCCCTTTCGACGGCATGTTCTCCTGTTACAAAGCCCAATTTTGTGCATTCTGAAAATATTCGCAGGTTTTGGCCAATATATCAGGAGAACATGAAGTGGAATGAGGTATACTAAATTTCAGCTTCAAAGGCATCGCCGTAAAGTTGCTAATAAGAGGCGGAGGCCTTTCAAGAGGCGTTCGAAAATTCTGCGTCTCTTCGTTAAACAGTCACTGTCTCGAAACATCTGCGCCACTTCTCGCTCTTTGATTTGCTCTCCGGAGACGTTACTTTGTGCCATCCCTTTCGACGGCATGTTCTCCTGTTACAAAGCCCAATTTTGTGCATTCTGAAAATTTTGGCCAAATTTTGGCCAATGTATGAGGAGAACATGAAGTGGAAAGAGGTACACTAAATTTCAGCTTCAAAGGCATCGCTTTAAAGTTGCTAATATGAGGCGCATTCCTTTCAAGAGGCGTTCGAAAATTCTGCGTCTCTTCGTTAAACAGTCACTGTCTCGAAACTTCTGCCCCACTTCTCGCGCACTGATTTGCTCTCCGGAGACGTTACTTTGTGCCATCCCTTTCGACGGCTTGTTCTCCTGTTACAAAGCGCAATTTTGTGCGTTCTGAAAATATTCGCAGGTTTTGGCCAATATATCAGGAGAACATGAAGTGGAATGAGGTATACTAAATTTCAGCTTCAAAGGCATCGCTTTAAAGTTGCTAATATGAGGCGCATTCCTTTCAAGAGGCGTTCGAAAATTCTGCGTCTCTTCGTTAAACAGTCATTGTCTCGAAACATCTGCGCCACTTCTCGCTCTTTGATTTGCACTCCGGAGACGTTACTTTGTGCCATCCCTTTCGACGGCATGTTCTCCTGTTACAAAGCCCAATTTTGTGCATTCTGAAAATTTTGGCCAAATTATGGCCAATGTATGAGGAGAATATGAAGTGGAAAGAGGTACACTAAATTTCAGCTTCAAAGGCATCGCTTTAAAGTGGCTAATATGAGGCGCATTCCTTTCAAGAGGCGTTCGAAAATTCTGCGTCTCTTCGTTAAACAGTCACTGTCTCGAAACATCTGCGCCACTTCTCGCTCTTTGATTTGCTCTCCGGAGACGTTACTTTGTGCCATATCTTTCGACGGCATGTTCTCCTGTTACAGAGCCCAATTTTGTGCGTTCTGAAAATTTTCGCCAGATTTTGGCCAATATATCATGAGAACATGAAGTGGAAAGAGGTATACTAAATTTCAGCTTCAAAGGCGTCGCCTTAAAGTTGGAAATAGGAGACGGAGGCCTTTCAAGAGGCGTTCGAATATTCTGCGTCTCTTCGTTAAACAGTCACTGTCTCGAAACATCTGCGCCACTTCTCGCTCTTTGATTTGCTCTCCGGAGACGTTACTTTGTGCCATCTCTTTCGACGGCATGTTCTCCTGTTACATAGCCCAATTTTGTGCGTTCTGAAAATTTTCGCCAGATTTTGGCCAATGTATCATGACAACATGAAGTGGAAAGAGGTATACTAAATTTCAGCTTCAAATGCATCGCCTTAAAGTTGCCAATAAGAAGCGCAGGCCTTTCAAGAGGTGTTCGAAAATTCTGCGTCTCTTCGTTAAACAGTCACTGTCTCTAAACTTCTGCCCCACTTGTCGCTCACTGATTTGCTCTCCGGAGACGTTACTTTGTGCCATCCCTTTCGACGGCTTGTTCTCCTGTTACAAAGCGCAATTTTGTGCGTTCTGAAAATTTTCGCCAGATTTTGGCCAATATATCATGAGAACATGAAGTGGAAAGAGGTATACTAAATTTCAGCTTCAAAGGTTTCGCTTTAAAGTTGCTAATATGAGGCGCATTCCTTTCAAGAGGCGTTCGAAAATTCTGCGTCTCTTTGTTAAACAGTCACTGTCTCGAAACTTCTGCCCCACTTCTCGCTCACTGATTTGCTCTCCGGAGACGTTTCTTTGTGCCATATCTTTCGACGGCATGTTCTCCTGTTACAAAGCCCAATTTTGTGCATTCTCGAAATTTTCGCCTAATTTTGGCCAATATATCAGGAGAACATGAAGTGGAAAAAGGTACACTAAATTTCAGATTCAAACGCATCGCCTTAAAGTTGGAAATAAGAGGCGGAGGCCTTTCAAGATGCGTTCGAAAATTCTGCGTCTCTTCGTTAAACTGTCACTGTCTCGAAACATCTGCGCCACTTCTCGCTCTTTGATTTGCTCTCCGGAGACGTTACTTTGTGCCATCTCTTTCGACGGCATGTTCTCCTGTTACAAAGCCCAATGTTGTTCATTCTGAAAATTTTCGCCAGATTTTGGCCAATGTATCATGAGAACATGAAGTGGAAAGAGGTATACTAAATTTCAGCTTCAAATGCATCGCCTTAAAGTTGCCAATAAGAGGCGCATTCCTTTCAAGAGGCATTCGAAAATTCTGCGTCTCTTCGTTAAACAGTCACTGTCTCGAAACATCTGCGCCACTTCTCGCTCTTCGATTTGCTCTCCGGAGACGTTACCTTGTGCCATCTCTTTCGACGGCATGTTCTCCTATTATAAAGGGCAATTTTGTGCATTCTGAAAATTTTCGCCAGATTTTGGCCAACATATCATGAGAACATAAAGTGGAAAGAGGTATACTAAATTTCAGCTTAAAAGGCATCGCCTTAAAGTTGGAAATAGGAGACGGAGGCCTTTCAAGAGGCGGTCGAATATTCTGCGTCTCTTCGTTAAACAGTCACTGTCTCGAAACATCTGCGCCACTTCTCGCTCTTTGATTTGCTCTCCGGAGACGTTACTTTGTGCCATCTCTTTCGACGGCATGTTCTCCTGTTACAAAGCCCAATGTTGTTCATTCTGAAAATTTTCGCCAGATTTTGGCCAATGTATCATGAGAACATGAAGTGGAAAGAGGTATACTAAATTTCAGCTTCAAATGCATCGCCTTAAAGTTGCCAATAAGAGGCGCATTCCTTTCAAGAGGCATTCGAAAATTCTGCGTCTCTTCGTTAAACAGTCACTGTCTCGAAACATCTGCGCCACTTCTCGCTCTTCGATTTGCTCTCCGGAGACGTTACCTTGTGCCATCTCTTTCGACGGCATGTTCTCCTATTATAAAGGGCAATTTTGTGCATTCTGAAAATTTTCGCCAGATTTTGGCCAACATATCATGAGAACATAAAGTGGAAAGAGGTATACTAAATTTCAGCTTAAAAGGCATCGCCTTAAAGTTGGAAATAGGAGACGGAGGCCTTTCAAGAGGCGGTCGAATATTCTGCGTCTCTTCGTTAAACAGTCACTGTCTCGAAACATCTGCGCCACTTCTCGCTCTTTGATTTGCTCTCCGGAGACGTTACTTTGTGCCATATCTTTCGACGGCATGTTCTCCTGTTACAAAGCCCAATTTTGTGCGTTCTGAAAATTTTCGCCAGATTTTGGCCAATGTATCATGACAACATGAAGTGGAAAGAGGTATACTAAATTTCAGCTTCAAATGCATCGCCTTAAAGTTGCCAATAAGAAGCGCAGGCCTTTCAAGAGGTGTTCGAAAATTCTGCGTCTCTTCGTTAAACTGTCGCAGTCTCGAAACATCTGCGCCACTTCTCGCTCTTTGATTTGCTCTCCGGAGACGTTACTTTGTGCCATCCCTTTCGACGGCATGTTCTCCTGTTACCAAGCCCAATTTTGTGCATTCTCGAAATTTTCGCCTAATTTTGGCCAATATATCAGGAGAACATGAAGTGGAAAGAGGTATACTAAATTTCAGCTTCAAAGGCATCGCCTTAAAGTTGGAAATAAGAGGCGGAGGCCTTTCAAGAGGCGTTCGAAAATTCTGCGTCTCTTCGTTAAACAGTCACTGTGTCGAAACATCTGCGCCACTCCTCGCTCTTCGATTTGCTCTCCGGAGACGTTACTTTGTGCCATCTCTTTCAACGGCATGATCTCCTGTTACAAAGCGCAATTTTGTGCATTCTGAAAATATTCGCAGGTTTTGGCCAATATATCAGGAGAACATGAAGTGGAATGAGGTATACTAAATTTCAGCTTCAAAGGCATCGCCGTAAAGTTGCTAATAAGAGGCGGAGGCCTTTCAAGAGGCGTTCGAAAATTCTGCGTCTCTTCGTTAAACAGTCACTGTCTCGAAACACCTGCGCCACTTCTCGCTCTTTGATTTGCTCTCCGGAGACGTTACTTTGTGCCATCCCTTTCGACGGCATGTTCTCCTGTTACAAAGCCCAATTTTGTGCACTCTGAAAATTTTGGCCAAATTTTGGCCAATGTATGAGGAGAACATGAAGTGGAAAGAGGTACACTAAATTTCAGCTTCAAAGGCATCGCTTTAAAGTTGCTAATATGAGGCGCATTCCTTTCAAGAGGCGTTCGAAAATTCTGCGTCTCTTCGTTAAACAGTCACTGTCACGAAACTTCTGCCCCACTTCTCGCGCACTGATTTGCTCTCCGGAGACGTTACTTTGTGCCATATCTTTCGACGGCATGTTCTCCTGTTACAAAGCCCAATTTTGTGCGTTCTGAAAATTTTCGCCAGATTTTGGCCAATGTATCATGACAACATGAAGTGGAAAGAGGTATACTAAATTTCAGCTTCAAATGCATCGCCTTAAAGTTGCCAATAAGAAGCGCAGGCCTTTCAAGAGGTGTTCGAAAATTCTGCGTCTCTTCGTTAAACAGTCGCAGTCTCGAAACATCTGCGCCACTTCTCGCTCTTTGATTTGCTCTCCGGAGACGTTACTTTGTGCCATCCCTTTCGACGGCATGTTCTCCTGTTACCAAGCCCAATTTTGTGCATTCTCGAAATTTTCGCCTAATTTTGGCCAATATATCAGGAGAACATGAAGTGGAAAGAGGTATACTAAATTTCAGCTTCAAAGGCATCGCCTTAAAGTTGGAAATAAGAGGCGGAGGCCTTTCAAGAGGCGTTCGAAAATTCTGCGTCTCTTCGTTAAACAGTCACTGTGTCGAAACATCTGCGCCACTCCTCGCTCTTCGATTTGCTCTCCGGAGACGTTACTTTGTGCCATCTCTTTCAACGGCATGATCTCCTGTTACAAAGCGCAATTTTGTGCATTCTGAAAATATTCGCAGGTTTTGGCCAATATATCAGGAGAACATGAAGTGGAATGAGGTATACTAAATTTCAGCTTCAAAGGCATCGCCGTAAAGTTGCTAATAAGAGGCGGAGGCCTTTCAAGAGGCGTTCGAAAATTCTGCGTCTCTTCGTTAAACAGTCACTGTCTCGAAACATCTGCGCCACTTCTCGCTCTTTGATTTGCTCTCCGGAGACGTTACTTTGTGCCATCCCTTTCGACGGCATGTTCTCCTGTTACAAAGCCCAATTTTGTGCATTCTGAAAATTTTGGCCAAATTTTGGCCAATGTATGAGGAGAACATGAAGTGGAAAGAGGTACACTAAATTTCAGCTTCAAAGGCATCGCTTTAAAGTTGCTAATATGAGGCGCATTCCTTTCAAGAGGCGTTCGAAAATTCTGCGTCTCTTCGTTAAACAGTCACTGTCTTGAAACATCTGCGCCACTTCTCGCTCTTTGATTTGCTCTCCGGAGACGTTACTTTGTGCCATCCCTTACGACGGCATGTTCTCCTGTTACAAAGCCCAATTTTGTGCATTCTGAAAATTTTGGCCAAATTTTGGCCAATGTATGAGGAGAACATGAAGTGGAAAGAGGTACACTAAATTTCAGCTTCAAAGGCATCGCTTTAAAGTGGCTAATATGAGGCGCATTCCTTTCAAGAGGCGTTCGAAAATTCTGCGTCTCTTCGTTAAACAGTCACTGTCTCGAAACATCTGCGCCACTTCTCGCTCTTTGATTTGCTCTCCGGAGACGTTACTTTGTGCCATATCTTTCGACGGCATGTTCTCCTATTACAAAGCCCAATTTTGTGCGTTCTGAAAATTTTCGCCAGATTTTGGCCAATGTATCATGACAACATGAAGTGGAAAGAGGTATACTAAATTTCAGCTTCAAAGGCATCGCCTTAAAGTTGGAAATAGGAGGCGGAGGCCTTTCAAGAGGCGTTCGAATATTCTGCGTCTCTTCGTTAAACAGTCACTGTCTCGAAACATCTGCGCCACTTCTCGCTCTTTGATTTGCTCTCCGGAGACGTTACTTTGTGCCATATCTTTCGACGGCATGTTCTCCTGTTACAAAGCCCAATTTTGTGCGTTCTGAAAAATTTCGCCAGATTTTGGCCAATGTATCATGACAACATGAAGTGGAAAGAGGTATACTAAATTTCAGCTTCAAATGCATCGCCTTAAAGTTGCCAATAAGAAGCGCAGGCCTTTCAAGAGGTGTTCGAAAATTCTGCGTCTCTTCGTTAAACAGTCGCAGTCTCGAAACATCTGCGCCACTTCTCGCTCTTTGATTTGCTCTCCGGAGACGTTACTTTGTGCCATCCCTTTCGACGGCATGTTCTCCTGTTACCAAGCCCTATTTTGTGCGTTCTGAAAATTTTCGCCAGATTTTGGCCAATATATCATGAGAACATGAAGTGGAAAGAGGTATACTAAATTTCAGCTTCAAAGGCATCGCCTTAAAGTTGGAAATAGGAGACGGAGGCCTTTCAAGAGGCGTTCGAATATTCTGCGTCTCTTCGTTAAACAGTCACTGTCTCGAAACATCTGCGCCACTTCTCGCTCTTTGATTTGCTCTCCGGAGACGTTACTTTGTGCCATATCTTTCGACGGCATGTTCTCCTGTTACAAAGCCCAATTTTGTGCGTTCTGAAAATTTTCGCCAGATTTTGGCCAATGTATCATGACAACATGAAGTGGAAAGAGGTATACTAAATTTCAGCTTCAAATGCATCGCCTTAAAGTTGCCAATAAGAAGCGCAGGCCTTTCAAGAGGTGTTCGAAAATTCTGCGTCTCTTCGTTAAACAGTCGCAGTCTCGAAACATCTGCGCCACTTCTCGCTCTTTGATTTGCTCTCCGGAGACGTTACTTTGTGCCATCCCTTTCGACGGCATGTTCTCCTGTTACCAAGCCCAATTTTGTGCAATCTCGAAATTTTCGCCTAATTTTGGCCAATATATCAGGAGAACATGAAGTGGAAAAAGGTACACTAAATTTCAGCTTCAAACGCATCGCCTTAAAGTTGCCAATAAGAGGCGCAGGCCTTTCAAGAGGGGTTCGAAAATTCTGCGTCTCTTCGTTAAACAGTCACTGTCTCTAAACTTCTGCCCCACTTGTCGCTCACTGATTTGCTCTCCGGAGACGTTACTTTGTGCCATCCCTTTCGACGGCTTGTTCTCCTGTTACAAAGCGCAATTTTGTGCGTTCTGAAAATTTTCGCCAGATTTTGGCCAATGTATCATGAGAACATGAAGTGGAAAGAGGTATACTAAATTTCAGCTTCAAATGCATCGCCTTAAAGTTGGAAATAAGAGGCGGAGGCCTTTCAAGAGGCGTTCGAAAATTCTGCGTCTCTTCGTTAAACAGTCACTGTCTCGAAACATCTGCGCCACTCCTCGCTCTTCGATTTGCTCTCCGGAGACGTTACTTTGTGCCATCTCTTTCAACGGCATGATCTCCTCTTACAAAGCGCAATTTTGTGCATTCTGAAAATATTCGCAGGTTTTGGCCAATATATCAGGAGAACATGAAGTGGAAAGAGGTATACTAAATTTCAGCTTCAAAGGCATCGCTTTAAAGTTGCTAATATGAGGCGCATTCCTTTCAAGAGGCGTTCGAAAATTCTGCGTCTCTTCGTTAAACAGTCACTGTCTCGAAACTTCTGCCCCACTTCTCGCTCACTGATTTGCTCTCCGGAGACGTTACTTTGTGCCATCCCTTTCGACGGCATGTTCTCCTGTTACAAAGCGCAATTTTGTGCGTTCTGAAAATTTTCGCCAGATTTTGGCCAATATATCATGAGAACATGAAGTGGAAAGACGTATACTAAATTTCAGCTTCAAAGGCTTCGCTTTAAAGTTGCTAATATGAGGCGCATTCCTTTCAAGAGGCGTTCGAAAATTCTGCGTCTCTTTGTTAAACAGTCACTGTCTCGAAACTTCTGCCCCACTTCTCGCTCACTGATTTGCTCTCCGGAGACGTTACTTTGTGCCATATCTTTCGACGGCATGTTCTCCTGTTACAAAGCCCAATTTTGTGCATTCTCGAAATTTTCGCCTAATTTTGGCCAATATATCAGGAGAACATGAAGTGGAAAAAGGTACACTAAATTTCAGATTCAAACGCATCGCTTTAAAGTTGCTAATATGAGGCGCATTCCTTTCAAGAGGCGTTCGAAAATTCTGCGTCTCTTCGTTAAACAGTCACTGTCTCGAAACATCTGCGCCACTTCTCGCTCTTTGATTTGCTCTCCGGAGACGTTACTTTGTGCCATCCCTTTCGACGGCATGTCCTCCTGTTACAAAGCCCAATTTTGTGCATTCTGAAAATTTTGGCCAAATTTTGGCCAATGTATGAGGAGAACATGAAGTGGAAAGAGGTACACTAAATTTCAGCTTCAAAGGCATCGCTTTAAAGTGGCTAATATGAGGCGCATTCCTTTCAAGAGGCGTTCGAAAATTCTGCGTGTCTTCGTTAAACAGTCACTGTCTCGAAACATCTGCGCCACTTCTCGCTCTTTGATTTGCTCTCCGGAGACGTTACTTTGTGCCATATCTTTCGACGGCATGTTCTCCTGTTACAAAGCCCAATTTTGTGCGTTCTGAAAATTTTCGCCAGATTTTGGCCAATGTATCATGACAACATGAAGTGGAAAGAGGTATACTAAATTTCAGCTTCAAATGCATCGCCTTAAAGTTGCCAATAAGAAGCGCAGGCCTTTCAAGAGGTGTTCGAAAATTCTGCGTCTCTTCGTTAAACAGTCGCAGTCTCGAAACATCTGCGCAACTTCTCGCTCTTTGATTTGCTCTCCGGAGACGTTACTTTGTGCCATCCCTTTCGACGGCATGTTCTCCTGTTACCAAGCCCAATTTTGTGCATTCTCGAAATTTTCGCCTAATTTTGGCCAATATATCAGGAGAACATGAAGTGGAAAGAGGTATACTAAATTTCAGCTTCAAAGGCATCGCCTTAAAGTTGGAAATAAGAGGCGGAGGCCTTTCAAGAGGCGTTCGAAAATTCTGCGTCTCTTCGTTAAACAGTCACTGTGTCGAAACATCTGCGCCACTCCTCGCTCTTCGATTTGCTCTCCGGAGACGTTACTTTGTGCCATCTCTTTCAACGGCATGATCTACTGTTACAAAGCGCAATTTTGTGCATTCTCGAAATTTTCGCCTAATTTTGGCCAATATATCAGGAGAACATGAAGTGGAAAGAGGTATACTAAATTTCAGCTTCAAAGGCATCGCCTTAAAGTTGGAAATAAGAGGCGGAGGCCTTTCAAGAGGGGTTCGAAAATTCTGCGTCTCTTCGTTAAACAGTCACTGTCTCTAAACTTCTGCCCCACTTGTCGCTCACTGATTTGCTCTCCGGAGACGTTACTTTGTGCCATCCCTTTCGACGGCTTGTTCTCCTGTTACAAAGCGCAATTTTGTGCGTTCTGAAAATTTTCGCCAGATTTTGGCCAATGTATCATGAGAACATGAAGTGGAAAGAGGTATACTAAATTTCAGCTTCAAATGCATCGCCTTAAAGTTGGAAATAAGAGGCGGAGGCCTTTCAAGAGGCGTTCGAAAATTCTGCGTCTCTTCGTTAAACAGTCACTGTCTCGAAACATCTGCGCCACTCCTCGCTCTTCGATTTGCTCTCCGGAGACGTTACTTTGTGCCATCTCTTTCAACGGCATGATCTCCTCTTACAAAGCGCAATTTTGTGCATTCTGAAAATATTCGCAGGTTTTGGCCAATATATCAGGAGAACATGAAGTGGAAAGAGGTATACTAAATTTCAGCTTCAAAGGCATCGCTTTAAAGTTGCTAATATGAGGCGCATTCCTTTCAAGAGGCGTTCGAAAATTCTGCGTCTCTTCGTTAAACAGTCACTGTCTCGAAACTTCTGCCCCACTTCTCGCTCACTGATTTGCTCTCCGGAGACGTTACTTTGTGCCATCCCTTTCGACGGCATGTTCTCCTGTTACAAAGCGCAATTTTGTGCGTTCTGAAAATTTTCGCCAGATTTTGGCCAATATATCATGAGAACATGAAGTGGAAAGAGGTATACTAAATTTCAGCTTCAAAGGCTTCGCTTTAAAGTTGCTAATATGAGGCGCATTCCTTTCAAGAGGCGTTCGAAAATTCTGCGTCTCTTTGTTAAACAGTCACTGTCTCGAAACTTCTGCCCCACTTCTCGCTCACTGATTTGCTCTCCGGAGACGTTACTTTGTGCCATATCTTTCGACGGCATGTTCTCCTGTTACAAAGCCCAATTTTGTGCATTCTCGAAATTTTCGCCTAATTTTGGCCAATATATCAGGAGAACATGAAGTGGAAAAAGGTACACTAAATTTCAGATTCAAACGCATCGCTTTAAAGTTGCTAATATGAGGCGCATTCCTTTCAAGAGGCGTTCGAAAATTCTGCGTCTCTTCGTTAAACAGTCACTGTCTCGAAACATCTGCGCCACTTCTCGCTCTTTGATTTGCTCTCCGGAGACGTTACTTTGTGCCATCCCTTTCGACGGCATGTTCTCCTGTTACAAAGCCCAATTTTGTGCATTCTGAAAATTTTGGCCAAATTTTGGCCAATGTATGAGGAGAACATGAAGTGGAAAGAGGTACACTAAATTTCAGCTTCAAAGGCATCGCTTTAAAGTGGCTAATATGAGGCGCATTCCTTTCAAGAGGCGTTCGAAAATTCTGCGTCTCTTCGTTAAACAGTCACTGTCTCGAAACATCTGCCCCACTTCTCGCGCACTGATTTGCTCTCCGGAGACGTTACTTTGTGCCATATCTTTCGACGGCATGTTCTCCTGTTACAAAGCCCAATTTTGTGCGTTCTGAAAATTTTCGCCAGATTTTGGCCAATGTATCATGACAACATGAAGTGGAAAGAGGTATACTAAATTTCAGCTTCAAATGCATCGCCTTAAAGTTGCCAATAAGAAGCGCAGGCCTTTCAAGAGGTGTTCGAAAATTCTGCGTCTCTTCGTTAAACAGTCGCAGTCTCGAAACATCTGCGCCACTTCTCGCTCTTTGATTTGCTCTCCGGAGACGTTACTTTGTGCCATCCCTTTCGACGGCATGTTCTCCTGTTACCAAGCCCAATTTTGTGCATTCTCGAAATTTTCGCCTAATTTTGGCCAATATATCAGGAGAACATGAAGTGGAAAGAGGTATACTAAATTTCAGCTTCAAAGGCATCGCCTTAAAGTTGGAAATAAGAGGCGGAGGCCTTTCAAGAGGCGTTCGAAAATTCTGCGTCTCTTCGTTAAACAGTCACTGTGTCGAAACATCTGCGCCACTCCTCGCTCTTCGATTTGCTCTCCGGAGACGTTACTTTGTGCCATCTCTTTCAAAGGCATGATCTCCTGTTACAAAGCGCAATTTTGTGCATTCTCGAAATTTTCGCCTAATTTTGGCCAATATATCAGGAGAACATGAAGTGGAAAGAGGTATACTAAATTTCAGCTTCAAAGGCATCGCCTTAAAGTTGGAAATAAGAGGCGGAGGCCTTTCAAGAGGCGTTCGAAAATTCTGCGTCTCTTCGTTAAACAGTCACTGTGTCGAAACATCTGCGCCACTCCTCGCTCTTCGATTTGCTCTCCGGAGACGTTACTTTGTGCCATCTCTTTCAACGGCATGATCTCCTGTTACAAAGCACAATTTTGTGCATTCTGAAAATATTCGCAGGTTTTGGGCAATATATCAGGAGAACATGAAGTGGAATGAGGTATACTAAATTTCAGCTTCAAAGGCATCGCCGTAAAGTTGCTAATAAGAGGCGGAGGCCTTTCAAGAGGCGTTCGAAAATTCTGCGTCTCTTCGTTAAACAGTCACTGTCTCGAAACATCTGCGCCACTTCTCGCTCTTTGATTTGCTCTCCGGAGACGTTACTTTGTGCCATCCCTTTCGACGGCATGTTCTCCTGTTACAAAGCCCAATTTTGTGCATTCTGAAAATTTTGGCCAAATTTTGGCCAATGTATGAGGAGAACATGAAGTGGAAAGAGGTACACTAAATTTCAGCTTCAAAGGCATCGCTTTAAAGTTGCTAATATGAGGCGCATTCCTTTCAAGAGGCGTTCGAAAATTCTGCGTCTCTTCGTTAAACAGTCACTGTCTCGAAACTTCTGCCCCACTTCTCGCGCACTGATTTGCTCTCCGGAGACGTTACTTTGTGCCATCCCTTTCGACGGCTTGTTCTCCTGTTACAAAGCGCAATTTTGTGCGTTCTGAAAATATTCGCAGGTTTTGGCCAATATATCAGGAGAACATGAAGTGGAATGAGGTATACTAAATTTCAGCTTCAAAGGCATCGCTTTAAAGTTGCTAATATGAGGCGCATTCCTTTCAAGAGGCGTTCGAAAATTCTGCGTCTCTTCGTTAAACAGTCACTGTCTCGAAACATCTGCCCCACTTCTCGCGCACTGATTTGCTCTCCGGAGACGTTACTTTGTGCCATATCTTTCGACGGCATGTTCTCCTGTTACAAAGCCCAATTTTGTGCGTTCTGAAAATTTTCGCCAGATTTTGGCCAATGTATCATGACAACATGAAGTGGAAAGAGGTATACTAAATTTCAGCTTCAAATGCATCGCCTTAAAGTTGCCAATAAGAAGCGCAGGCCTTTCAAGAGGTGTTCGAAAATTCTGCGTCTCTTCGTTAAACAGTCGCAGTCTCGAAACATCTGCGCCACTTCTCGCTCTTTGATTTGCTCTCCGGAGACGTTACTTTGTGCCATCCCTTTCGACGGCATGTTCTCCTGTTACCAAGCCCAATTTTGTGCATTCTCGAAATTTTCGCCTAATTTTGGCCAATATATCAGGAGAACATGAAGTGGAAAGTGGTATACTAAATTTCAGCTTCAAAGGCATCGCCTTAAAGTTGGAAATAAGAGGCGGAGGCCTTTCAAGAGGCGTTCGAAAATTCTGCGTCTCTTCGTTAAACAGTCACTGTGTCGAAACATCTGCGCCACTCCTCGCTCTTCGATTTGCTCTCCGGAGACGTTACTTTGTGCCATCTCTTTCAACGGCATGATCTCCTGTTACAAAGCGCAATTTTGTGCATTCTGAAAATATTCGCAGGTTTTGGCCAATATATCAGGAGAACATGAAGTGGAATGAGGTATACTAAATTTCAGCTTCAAAGGCATCGCCGTAAAGTTGCTAATAAGAGGCGGAGGCCTTTCAAGAGGCGTTCGAAAATTCTGCGTCTCTTCGTTAAACAGTCACTGTCTCGAAACATCTGCCCCACTTCTCGCGCACTGATTTGCTCTCCGGAGACGTTACTTTGTGCCATCCCTTTCGACGGCTTGTTCTCCTGTTACAAAGCGCAATTTTGTGCGTTCTGAAAATATTCGCAGGTTTTGGCCAATATATCAGGAGAACATGAAGTGGAATGAGGTATACTAAATTTCAGCTTCAAAGGCATCGCTTTAAAGTTGCTAATATGAGGCGCATTCCTTTCAAGAGGCGTTCGAAAATTCTGCGTCTCTTCGTTAAACAGTCACTGTCTCGAAACATCTGCGCCACTTCTCGCTCTTTGAATTGCTCTCCGGAGACGTTACTTTGTGCCATCCCTTTCGACGGCATGTTATCCTGTTACAAAGCCCAATTTTGTGCATTCTGAAAATTTTGGCCAAATTTTGGCCAATGTATGAGGTGAACATGAAGTGGAAAGAGGTACACTAAATTTCAGCTTCAAAGGCATCGCTTTAAAGTGGCTAATATGAGGCGCATTCCTTTCAAGAGGCGTTCGAAAATTCTGCGTCTCTTCGTTAAACAGTCACTGTCTCGAAACATCTGCGCCACTTCTCGCTCTTTGATTTGCTCTCCGGAGACGTTACTTTGTGCCATATCTTTCGACGGCATGTTCTCCTGTTACAAAGCCCAATTTTGTGCGTTCTGAAAATTTTCGCCAGATTTTGGCCAATGTATCATGACAACATGAAGTGGAAAGAGGTATACTAAATTTCAGCTTCAAATGCATCGCCTTAAAGTTGGAAATAAGAGGCGGAGGCCTTTCAAGAGGCGTTCGAAAATTCTGCGTCTCTTCGTTAAACAGTCACTGTCTCGAAACATCTGCGCCACTTCTCGCTCTTCGATTTGCTCTCCGCAGACATTACCTTGTGCCATCTCTTTCGACGGCATGTTCTCCTATTACAAAGGGCAATTTTGTGCATTCTGAAAATTTTCGCCAGATTTTGGCCAACATATCATGAGAACATAAAGTGGAAAGAGGTATACTAAATTTCAGCTTCAAAGGCATCGCCTTAATGTTGGAAATAAGAGGCGGAGGCCTTTCAAGAGGCGTTCGAAAATTCTGCGTCTCTTCGTTAAACAGTCACTGTGTCGAAACATCTGCGCCACTCCTCGCTCTTCGATTTGCTCTCCGGAGACGTTACTTTGTGCCATCTCTTTCAACGGCATGATCTCCTGTTACAAAGCGCAATTTTGTGCATTCTGAAAATATTCGCAGGTTTTGGCCAATATATCAGGAGAACATGAAGTGGAATGAGGTATACTAAATTTCAGCTTCAAAGGCATCGCCGTAAAGTTGCTAATAAGAGGCGGAGGCCTTTCAAGAGGCGTTCGAAAATTCTGCGTCTCTTCGTTAAACAGTCACTGTCTCGAAACATCTGCGCCACTTCTCGCTCTTTGATTTGCTCTCCGGAGACGTTACTTTGTGCCATCCCTTTCGACGGCATGTTCTCCTGTTACAAAGCCCAATTTTGTGCATTCTGAAAATTTTGGCCAAATTTTGGCCAATGTATGAGGAGAACATGAAGTGGAAAGAGGTACACTAAATTTCAGCTTCAAAGGCATCGCTTTAAAGTGGCTAATATGAGGCGCATTCCTTTCAAGAGGCGTTCGAAAATTCTGCGTCTCTTCGTTAAACAGTCACTGTCTCGAAACATCTGCGCCACTTCTCGCTCTTTGATTTGCTCTCCGGAGACGTTACTTTGTGCCATATCTTTCGACGGCATGTTCTCCTGTTACAAAGCCCAATTTTGTGCGTTCTGAAAATTTTCGCCAGATTTTGACCAATGTATCATGACAACATGAAGTGGAAAGAGGTATACTAAATTTCAGCTTCAAATGCATCGCCTTAAAGTTGGAAATAAGAGGCGGAGGCCTTTCAAGAGGCGTTCGAAAATTCTGCGTCTCTTCGTTAAACAGTCACTGTCTCGAAACATCTGCGCCACTTCTCGCTCTTCGATTTGCTCTCCGCAGACATTACCTTGTGCCATCTCTTTCGACGGCATGTTCTCCTATTACAAAGGGCAATTTTGTGCATTCTGAAAATTTTCGCCAGATTTTGGCCAACATATCATGAGAACATAAAGTGGAAAGAGGTATACTAAATTTCAGCTTCAAAGGCATCGCCTTAAAGTTGGAAATAAGAGGCGGAGGCCTTTCAAGAGGCGTTCGAAAATTCTGCGTCTCTTCGTTAAACAGTCACTGTGTCGAAACATCTGCGCCACTCCTCGCTCTTCGATTTGCTCTCCGGAGACGTTACTTTGTGCCATCTCTTTCAACGGCATGATCTCCTGTTACAAAGCGCAATTTTGTGCATTCTGAAAATATTCGCAGGTTTTGGCCAATATATCAGGAGAACATGAAGTGGAATGAGGTATACTAAATTTCAGCTTCAAAGGCATCGCCGTAAAGTTGCTAATAAGAGGCGGAGGCCTTTCAAGAGGCGTTCGAAAATTCTGCGTCTCTTCGTTAAACAGTCACTGTCTCGAAACATCTGCGCCACTTCTCGCTCTTTGATTTGCTCTCCGGAGACGTTACTTTGTGCCATCCCTTTCGACGGCATGTTCTCCTGTTACAAAGCCCAATTTTGTGCATTCTGAAAATTTTGGCCAAATTTTGGCCAATGTATGAGGAGAACATGAAGTGGAAAGAGGTACACTAAATTTCAGCTTCAAAGGCATCGCTTTAAAGTTGCTAATATGAGGCGCATTCCTTTCAAGAGGCGTTCGAAAATTCTGCGTCTCTTCGTTAAACAGTCACTGTCTCGAAACTTCTGCCCCACTTCTCGCGCACTGATTTGCTCTCCGGAGACGTTACTTTGTGCCATCCCTTTCGACGGCTTGTTCTCCTGTTACAAAGCGCAATTTTGTGCGTTCTGAAAATATTCGCAGGTTTTGGCCAATATATCAGGAGAACATGAAGTGGAATGAGTTATACTAAATTTCAGCTTCAAAGGCATCGCTTTAAAGTTGCTAATATGAGGCGCATTCCTTTCAAGAGGCGTTCGAAAATTCTGCGTCTCTTCGTTAAACAGTCACTGTCTCGAAACATCTGCGCCACTTCTCGCTCTTTGATTTGCTCTCCGGAGACGTTACTTTGTGCCATCCCTTTCGACGGCATGTTCTCCTGTTACAAAGCCCAATTTTGTGCATTCTGAAAATTTTGGCCAAATTTTGGCCAATGTATGAGGAGAACATGAAGTGGAAAGAGGTACACTAAATTTCAGCTTCAAAGGCATCGCTTTAAAGTGGCTAATATGAGGCGCATTCCTTTCAAGAGGCGTTCGAAAATTCTGCGTCTCTTCGTTAAACAGTCACTGTCTCGAAACATCTGCGCCACTTCTCGCTCTTTGATTTGCTCTCCGGAGACGTTACTTTGTGCCATATCTTTCGACGGCATGTTCTCCTGTTACAAAGCCCAATTTTGTGCGTTCTGAAAATTTTCGCCAGATTTTGGCCAATGTATCATGACAACATGAAGTGGAAAGAGGTATACTAAATTTCAGCTTCAAATGCATCGCCTTAAAGTTGCCAATAAGAAGCGCAGGCCTTTCAAGAGGTGTTCGAAAATTCTGCGTCTCTTCGTTAAACAGTCGCAGTCTCGAAACATCTGCGCCACTTCTCGCTCTTTGATTTGCTCTCCGGAGACGTTACTTTGTGCCATCCCTTTCGACGGCATGTTCTCCTGTTACCAAGCCCAATTTTGTGCATTCTCGAAAGTTTCGCCTAATTTTGGCCAATATATCAGGAGAACATGAAGTGGAAAGAGGTATACTAAATTTCAGCTTCAAAGGCATCGCCTTAAAGTTGGAAATAAGAGGCGGAGGCCTTTCAAGAGGCGTTCGAAAATTCTGCGTCTCTTCGTTAAACAGTCACTGTGTCGAAACATCTGCGCCACTCCTCGCTCTTCGATTTGCTCTCCGGAGACGTTACTTTGTGCCATCTCTTTCAACGGCATGATCTCCTGTTACAAAGCGCAATTTTGTGCATTCTGAAAATATTCGCAGGTTTTGGCCAATATATCAGGAGAACATGAAGTGGAATGAGGTATACTAAATTTCAGCTTCAAAGGCATCGCCGTAAAGTTGCTAATAAGAGGCGGAGGCCTTTCAAGAGGCGTTCGAAAATTCTGCGTCTCTTCGTTAACAGTCACTGTCTCGAAACATCTGCCCCACTTCTCGCGCACTGATTTGCTCTCCGGAGACGTTTACTTTGTGCCATCCCTTTCGACGGCTTGTTCTCCTGTTACAAAGCGCAATTTTGTGCGTTCTGAAAATATTCGCAGGTTTTGGCCAATATATCAGGAGAACATGAAGTGGAATGAGGTATACTAAATTTCAGCTTCAAAGGCATCGCTTTAAAGTTGCTAATATGAGGCGCATTCCTTTCAAGAGGCGTTCGAAAATTCTGCGTCTCTTCGTTAAACAGTCACTGTCTCGAACATCTGCGCCACTTCTCGCTCTTTGATTTGCTCTCCGGAGACGTTACTTTGTGCCATCCCTTTCGACGGCATGTTCTCCTGTTACAAAGCCCAATTTTGTGCATTCTGAAAATTTTGGCCAAATTTTGGCCAATGTATGAGGAGAACATGAAGTGGAAAGAGGTACACTAAATTTCAGCTTCAAAGGCATCGCTTTAAAGTGGCTAATATGAGGCGCATTCCTTTCAAGAGGCGTTCGAAAATTCTGCGTCTCTTCGTTAAACAGTCACTGTCTCGAAACATCTGCGCCACTTTCTCGCTCTTTGATTTGCTCTCCGGAGACGTTACTTTGTGCCATATCTTTCGACGGCATGTTCTCCTGTTACAAAGCCCAATTTTGTGCGTTCTGAATATTTTCGCCAGATTTTGGCCAATGTATCATGACAACATGAAGTGGAAAGAGGTATACTAAATTTCAGCTTCAAAATGCATCGCCTTAAAGTTGGAAATAAGAGGCGGAGGCCTTTCAAGAGGCGTTCGAAAATTCTGCGTCTCTTCGTTAAACAGTCACTGTCTCGAAACATCTGCCCCACTTCTCGCGCACTGATTTTGCTCTCCGGAGACGTTACTTTGTGCCATCCCTTTCGACGGCTTGTTCTCCTGTTACAAAGCGCAATTTTGTGCGTTCTGAAAATATTCGCAGGTTTTGGCCAATATATCAGGAGAACATGAAGTGGAATGAGGTATACTAAATTTCAGCTTCAAAGGCATCGCTTTAAAGTTGCTAATATGAGGCGCATTCCTTTCAAGAGGCGTTCGAAAATTCTGCGTCTCTTCGTTAAACAGTCACTGTCTCGAAACATCTGCGCCACTTCTCGCTCTTTGATTTGCTCTCCGGAGACGTTACTTTGTGCCATCCCTTTCGACGGCATGTTCTCCTGTTACAAAGCCCAATTTTGTGCATTCTGAAAATTTTGGCCAAATTTTGGCCAATGTATGAGGAGAAACATGAAGTGGAAAGAGGTACACTAAATTTCAGCTTCAAAGGCATCGCTTTAAAGTGGCTAATATGAGGCGCATTCCTTTCAAGAGGCGTTCGAAAAATTCTGCGTCTCTTCGTTAAACAGTCACTGTCTCGAAACATCTGCGCCACTTCTCGCTCTTTGATTTGCTCTCCGGAGACGTTACTTTGTGCCATATCTTTCGACGGCATGTTCTCCTGTTACAAAGCCCAATTTTGTGCGTTCTGAAAATTTTCGCCAGATTTTGGCCAATGTATCATGACAACATGAAGTGGAAAGAGGTATACAAATTTCAGCTTCAAATGCATCGCCTTAAAGTTGGAAATAAGAGGCGGAGGCCTTTCAAGAGGCGTTCGAAAATTCTGCGTCTCTTCGTTAAACAGTCACTGTCTCGAAACATCTGCGCCACTTCTCGCTCTTCGATTTGCTCTCCGCAGACATTACCTTGTGCCATCTCTTTCGACGGCATGTTCTCCTATTACAAAGGGCAATTTTGTGCATTCTGAAAATTTTCGCCAGATTTTGGCCAAACATATCATGAGAACATGAAGTGGAAAGAAGTATACTAAATTTCAGCTTCAAAGGCATCGCCTTAAAGTTGGAAATAGGAGGCGGAGGCCTTTCAAGAGGCGTTCGAATATTCTGCGTCTCTTCGTTAAACAGTCACTGTCTCGAAACATCTGCGCCACTTCTCGCTCTTTGATTTGCTCTCCGGAGACGTTACTTTGTGCCATATCTTTCGACGGCATGTTCTCCTGTTACAAAGCCCAATTTTGTGCATTCTCGAAATTTTCGCCTAATTTTGGCCAATATATCAGGAGAACATAAAGTGGAAAGAGGTATACTAAATTTCAGCTTCAAAGGCATCGCCTTAAAGTTGGAAATAAGAGGCGGAGGCCTTTCAAGAGGCGTTCGAAAATTCTGCGTCTCTTCGTTAAACAGTCACTGTGTCGAAACATCTGCGCCACTCCTCGCTCTTCGATTTGCTCTCCGGAGACGTTACTTTGTGCCATCTCTTTCAACGGCATGATCTCCTGTTACAAAGCGCAATTTTGTGCATTCTGAAAATATTCGCAGGTTTTTGGCCAATATATCAGGAGAAACATGAAGTGGAATGAGGTATACTAAATTTCAGCTTCAAAGGCATCGCCGTAAAGTTGCTAATAAGAGGCGGAGGCCTTTCAAGAGGCGTTCGAAAATTCTGCGTCTCTTCGTTAAACAGTCACTGTCTCGAAACATCTGCGCCACTTCTCGCTCTTTGATTTGCTCTCCGGAGACGTTACTTTGTGCCATATCTTTCGACGGCATGTTCTCCTGTTACAAAGCCCAATTTTGTGCGTTCTGAAAATTTTTCGCCAGATTTTGGCCAATGTATCATGACAACATGAAGTGGAAAGAGGTATACTAAATTTCAGCTTCAAAGGCATCGCCTTAAAGTTGGAAATAAGAGGCGGAGGCCTTTCAAGAGGCGTTCGAAAATTTCTGCGTCTCTTCGTTAAACAGTCACTGTGTCGAAACATCTGCGCCACTCCTCGCTCTTCGATTTGCTCTCCGGAGACGTTACTTTGTGCCATCTCTTTCAACGGCATGATCTCCTGTTACAAAGCGCAATTTTGTGCATTCTGAAAAATATTCGCAGGTTTTGGCCAATATATCAGGAGAACATGAAGTGGAATGAGGTATACTAAATTTCAGCTTCAAAGGCATCGCCGTAAAGTTGCTAATAAGAGGCGGAGGCCTTTCAAGAGGCGTTCGAAAATTCTGCGTCTCTTCGTTAAACAGTCACTGTCTCGAAACATCTGCGCCACTTCTCGCTCTTTGATTTGCTCTCCGGAGACGTTACTTTGTGCCATCCCTTTCGACGGCATGTTCTCCTGTTACAAAGCCCAATTTTGTGCATTCTGAAAATTTTGGCCAAATTTTGGCCAATGTATGAGGAGAACATGAAGTGGAAAGAGGTACACTAAATTTCAGCTTCAAAGGCATCGCTTTAAAGTTGCTAATATGAGGCGCATTCCTTTCAAGAGGCGTTCGAAATTCTGCGTCTCTTCGTTAAACAGTCACTGTCTCGAAACTTCTGCCCCACTTCTCGCGCACTGATTTGCTCTCCGGAGACGTTACTTTGTGCCATCCCTTTCGACGGCTTGTTCTCCTGTTACAAAGCGCAATTTTGTGCGTTCTGAAAATATTCGCAGGTTTTTGGCCAATATATCAGGAGAACATGAAGTGGAATGAGGTATACTAAATTTCAGCTTCAAAGGCATCGCTTTAAAGTTGCTAATATGAGGCGCATTCCTTTCAAGAGGCGTTCGAAAATTCTGCGTCTCTTCGTTAAACAGTCACTGTCTCGAAACATCTGCGCCACTTCTCGCTCTTTGATTTGCTCTCCGGAGACGTTACTTTGTGCCATCCCTTTCGACGGCATGTTCTCCTGTTACAAAGCCCAATTTTGTGCATTCTGAAAATTTTGGCCAAATTTTGGCCAATGTATGAGGAGAACATGAAGTGGAAAGAGGTACACTAAATTTCAGCTTCAAAGGCATCGCTTTAAAGTGGCTAATATGAGGCGCATTCCTTTCAAGAGGCGTTCGAAAATTCTGCGTCTCTTCGTTAAACAGTCACTGTCTCGAAACATCTGCGCCACTTCTCGCTCTTTGATTTGCTCTCCGGAGACGTTACTTTGTGCCATATCTTTCGACGGCATGTTCTCCTGTTACAAAGCCCAATTTTGTGCATTCTGAAAATTTTGGCCAAATTTTGGCCAATGTATGAGGAGAACATGAAGTGGAAAGAGGTACACTAAATTTCAGCTTCAAAGGCATCGCTTTAAAGTGGCTAATATGAGG